>NW_020526085.1:0-51460 GCF_003368295.1 Carassius auratus
CTGAGATCCTCAAAGTATCCTCTGACACGTCACCTTCGGTGAAGAGCGTGAAAGTATCCTGTAGGCAACGTAGATGGATCTAGAGCAGTCGTAGCTAATTATTGTTTTGTGGTGATGCATGCCTAAATACACGTAACAGTGATTGTGACATTTCTAAATGTTAAGTGTAGTTTAATGTTGTGGGCTTCATTCACTTCCGTCTATCTATTCCTCATCCACCATTTTATATTTACATATATGTGGTGTTTCCATACAGTATTAGTAGTTTAATTACATATTAATATCACCAGATGTATGGCTATAAAGCATTTTGGAATCACAGCTGTAGAAGGACATTCAGTAGTGTCTCCCAAAAGAAAATATTGTAGTATCTTGTCATGGTAAAGCATTTAACACTTGTGTAAACCCCTTAAAAGGTATGAATATGAACATTCAGTCTGGCTTTGTGTTGTATTGCTTTGTCCTGCATGCTCTCTTTGTGCTATAGTTACAGTAGTATATAAGCAGTGACAAGCATGTGTCAGACTGCAGTCCTAAATAGCCAGTAGAAAACTGCATGCCCTGTGATGCTAGTATTTAGCAGTTAACAGTACTATTGGCAGCTGTCCTGAAAAGTAAAACGTGTTTGGTAATGCTTGTCTTCAACGTGGAATTAAATAAACCTGCACTGACAGTATCCATATTTTCTTGAGTCTTTGTTTGAGGAAGAAAATTACTGAAAAAACACTTGATGTTCTCTACACACTCGTGCAGAAATGTGTTCCCACGAAACAATTTGGTAAGTGCAACCTTGAGCAAACTTATTTTTGTACGGTGAATTACAGATGGGTGGCACCAGTAGTTCATGGCATTACAATTATATCCCACACTTACGAGTGGCATTCAGTGTGTGAATTACTTATAAGTCCCCATGAATCAAAATGTACTTTATTAGCGCACATTGGTAGTCTTGATATGAACAATTAATCCGTGCAAGTTACCCCTGAAATTATTTTACTTTTGCTAATCTTTAATCAAAATCTGATAATTTGCTCCCGCTCTGGGAATGGCATTACTTTTCTGATGACGTCAGTTTGACGGCTTGGGCAGAATATCCTTAAAACACGCCCCTCCAACAGTTAGACAGAGGAGGAGCGCAAAATAAACCACGCCCTCTATTCAACATTCCGTTTCAGATGGAAATAAGTCACTACCACTGATCTATATATATATATATGAGGTGCAGCAACTTCCGGTTAAAACTTTTTAATAAAACACCCTTTTTGGTGGTTTGATTTGATAATGACAGTATTTAGTTTAGCGAAATCCCGGACACCAGCTGATTTCATTGGTTAAGGCTCGTAAGAGGGGTGTGGTTAGGGGGGGGGGGGTGCATTTGGTGTAGACATCCATCACTATGATTGACGTGACCTATTAAATCTTTAGGGAAGTTTTTGCTGACCATCGGTTTGTGGAGGGAACCAAGATACATTTTTTTCATCCATGTACCACCCCATATAGAGCCTGACTGTTATGAGCTGGAATATGGTTACCAAACGCAAGCACAAAGGGTACTTCTATTTTCAAACATTTATTTAGTGTGCTTTTGAGTAATTGTAATTTTTTGTGGTTAATGAAACATTGGAAGCTAAGACCAAAGGTATAAATGGGTGAAAAAAATAGAATATCCTATACCCATCCATCCCCGAACCCCATTGTCCCAAACCCCTCATAATCTGAACATTACACCCTTTACAATTACAAGAAGTAGTTTCACAGCCTGAACGGTAATAAGTTAATAAGCTTTATGCATTAATGCATTTGCAAAAATGAAAAATACAACAAAAGCAATGCATTTGTAACTTTTTGTAACATTTGTAACTGACAAGGACACAGCATTTAATTATGTACAGTATAAAAGTGCCATTTACGTTATAATTATAAAACTTTCTGTAATATTATAAACATCACATTTTCAGCAGAAAGAAAACAAAAGTACATTTTTACAGAGTCCGCAGCCTTTGGCGAACTGGATTAATTAACGTTAGAGGAGTTAAAATGCGCGCTCGTTTTGCGCAACATCTTGACAACATAACCGCAAGGTGAAAAAAAAAATCCTGCTTTGTGAGATTTCTTGCTTAATTACGGTTTTCTTTTATCTTTCCAGTCTTTTTCAGTCTTGCTTTGGAAGAAAGAATGTGAAAGTCCGTGTATAACTAACTCTTTATGTCCGTTCGAGGGAAATCCTTTGTCATTCAAGACGAAGTCCAGGCGAATGACATGAAAAAAAAAAAAACACAAAAAGGCCCTGTTTTTGCTCCACGACCGAAACACCTGCAAAAGATTGTGTGAGAGAAAGAGAGAGAGAGAGAGGGAGAGAGAGAGAGAGAGAGAGAGGCGTGTTTAGAGAAGGCAAAAGGACAGAGATCCGGACAGACTGGCGCCAGGGAGGAAGCCACAGGACGGTTTTTTTCGGACTTTTAACCAAACAGTAACGAAATACCGGGTCCACACGAGCATCTGACCTTCTTGATAGTACTTTAAAATAACGTAGCTATAAGCAAAACATGGTATTAATAATAAACAATCAAAAAATTAAGATAAAGGTCACTCATCTTGTACGACTTTCTTCTGTGCACCACAAAAAATATTTTTTGCTCTTTTTGTGCGTCACAGAAAACATTTTGATTGTTTTGATAATCAAACTTTAATGACATTTCCTCCAACTGTAATAAAACAACGTGTTCTATATTAATCATTAAACCATGTCTGAATTACTTAAAGTATTAAAATGTATCTTTGTTTTAGTCCCGTACATAATGCATAATAATAATTATGCGCAGGTGCACTGCACAGCTGGCAAACAGCCCAATTGCCCCACGTGCAAAAGTTTAACTTTGTTACAGCTTCTCACGTGATACCATCAGTTTCGTAAAGCATCTAACTTACCGTTTCAACGAGACAGGGCTATGAGGTCATCTGAGTTGATCTCTCTTTGAGGGTTACTGGGCTGTTAATTAACAGAGGTAAACAATGATTTTCATTGTCGCTGCCAGCACAAGTTACATTTCAAGTTGGTGTTATATACATTATGCATTTTTAAATTAATGCTGATTGCATTGCATACTGTTTACTTTTTTCTTTTCTTATTGTCTCTTACTGATGCTGAAATAACACTTCATAGGCTACTGCTGTCATTTCACACTTCAATAAATGTATTATAACTGCGATGTACGATTTACCATTAGGGTAAGCTAATATAAATTACTTTGACCAACCAGCACGATAAGTCGGGATGAAATGTTCTATAAACTTGACTTACCTGGAAGGAGATGATGCTGATATCAGCTCCGAGTGATCTGACAGACTTTTTTGAAGGGCTCTGTCCGAGGATCTGCTGTTGCGGGTTCTGGTCCAGTGCGATCTGAAGATCCAGAATGTAGTCTATGACATGCTGCAAGATCTCCATCTTACTCACGCTCTTGTTCTGCGGTAAACTCGGCACGAGCTCCTTCAACCTGCTGTAGCAGTCATTCATGTTGTACAGGAGACTGAGTGGGTCGTCCGAGGAGCTCTTGCTCCGTAAATTGCCGAGATTATGCTCCGAAAAATACAAGGCGGGTTTCCTTATGGACCTCACCGGACTGACTGCCTTCATGGTGGATAACGATGTTGTGGTTAATTTCAGGGCATGCGATTCTCTTACAGATCTGCGCTGGAAGCTTGTTGTCAATGCGTTTATATAGCAACCCAACTGGGTTTGTTAAAAGGCATAAAGAATTAAGCGGATTGGTCGATGAGACGACGTCATTCTGTGAACCGGGGCATCAACATTGGCCAAATTCGCAGCACGTGAGCACCTCCCACATCCTCTGCACTCTTTCCTCGTGCTGAAGAGTATCTGAGCAACTGCGTGCACAGAGGTAGAACATCACATGTATACATAATGGAACGGGATGATTTTTGCAAGGGATTTCCATTTGTAACTTCTCATAGCATCAACAATCAAGTGATATTGAAAAATTTATTAACCCCAGATGTTTTTTTTCTTCTTATATATATATATATATATATATATATATATATATATATATATATATATATATATATATATATATATATATATACTGTTACATCGATCCATAGACACTGGAACTCTGATTTAGACTAGTTTTGCAAGTTCTAGTAGTAACTTTTTACGTCAGTTAGATTAAAAACGTACATTGATCTGATTTCAATCCGAAAAGTAAGACTCATTAGCCTACCCATTGACCTTGGCTAACAAGTTAGTCTGACTAGTTATTCTTAAAACGTAGTCTTAACATATTGGCTAAATTTATGCAACTATATGCACTTGGAATTGTAACGCTGTTTGATTCGTGAACGAACCGTTCTTTTGAGTCGACTATTCTTAATCGAAATGGACGAGTTGAGCGGTTTCGCGGAGATTCAGAAAACGCATAACTTTCGCTGTTAAGCCTATTGAAAACTTCGGGGTTGCGTTTCAGTGTAAACGGACCAAAACGGAGAGTTTCGAAAATGACGGCGTGGCTTCATGACTCCCAATCGATAGCTAATTTCAGCCGCCTTGTAATCATTAGTTACTTTGAGTAAGAATTCCACCTCATCTTCTGCGCCAGGAGCAGATTTCAACCTGTCCCTTTCCCCCTCATCTTTGACTGGGTGTCTTTTTTTAAGCCTCTTGATAATCGTCATCTCAAGCACTAAAGTCAAATACGCATTGTTTACCTGGCTTGGCACTATTCACTCACTTTTTCATCCACAGTAACAGCAGTACACTATTTGCAGGTCAAGTGTAATGCTTAGGGACACAATCCTGATAAAGCAGGATCAGCTGTTGTCTAGTCTCTGGGTCACCCCTACCTGAGACTGAACCTGTAAACACTGTCCATAAAGCGATCTCATAAAAATACAATTCTTATAAAACGAAAGTTACATGCTACATTTTAAAATGCTATTTGTGTGATGGAATATTTCCTATGTACGTCACAGTGACCTTACTGGCAAAAGTTTAAAAATGTAAAATATTTCTGTAGTGTTAGAATGGGAAATGTTTACTGGTTTTATTATGCAAAGGAAGAGTCTGCGATCCATCATGATGTACTAGTATCTTAAAATTACACAGTGGTGAATGTTTTTTGACCTTTTCCTCCTGAGACTATCAGTGGTGCAAACACAAAGGAATGTGTCTAACTTTACATGACTGAATGGCATCCCTTGGAGCATCACACAGAACTAAGAGCTAGCCTTTCTGGCTCTCTCTGTGCCCATTACTGAAGTACACAAGCCAAAAAGAATAGAGTTTCAGGATAATGTTCTTTTCTCAGCTGTTTCAAGGAAATATGAGCAGAAGAACATGTTTTCTCAACCCAGAGTGCTCCTGAAGTCATGCCAATTTTCAGTCAGTGTGTATTCTGAGAAACAGTCATTTCCCATATCAACTTATGATCCCACATTTTGGCTCTGTACCCTCTGTTTGTGTGTATTTGTAGGATGAGGTTGAGTGCCAATAAGTTACCACTACAAAATGCTGCATTATTAACAGTGTAAAATAATCTTTTGTGATTATTTGTAAATCCAGTTCAGTATTTGGGAAGATAGGCCTCGTAATGTAATTAAAAACTTTAAAATAAAATTGTAATTATACACAGTATCACAGCCCAATTGATTATATGTCAACCACATATTAATGCACATTTAACTGGATTTAATTTGTTACCTAAAAAATTTTCAGCAAAGATATCCAGAAGCAGCAGATGCATGTTTCTACATCTATCACGTCAGATCCAGTCAATGGTCATGCCCTCGGGTGCAGTCGTTTACATGCTCTTTTAGTTTGAGTCTGAGAGATTCCTCAGGCATGACTTCACAGGACAGGTGCTGTCTGACTTGCAGCCCCAGAACTGTGTCGAAGCATGAAAGGTGGGAATCAGAAGGATCATTGAAAGAGAGATTTAGATACTACCTCTAAATTGACCTTAGACCTGCATCAGGTATCCATGTGCTTAAAACACATACGTCATTTGAAGAAAGACTGAGGGTTTTGCTCAAAAAGAGTGATGTGGAAATATACTTTCACACTTTAGGGAAGAAGTCACACCTGACTGTTAGTAAAGAATGCAAGAGGAAGCTAATGTAGTTGTAGCTTTCATTGCTGATGATGGTTTGAGCAGTCTTTCTATACCTGACCTCCAAATGACAGCAAATAAATATATATATGGTGCTCAACTACACTTAACTTACTTAAGGGAGGAAACGTTTTATACAAAAAAATACTATGCAAATACTATGTTATGATATTTTATAATTACATCAGAGTGGTTTTAAACAAATGAACAATCCATCAACCATATCTTAAAACAGTATCTTGAATCTTAAATCGGGCAAATTTATTCAAACCAAACCAAAATACAAAAACAAACCTAACTTAAATAAACATCGTACTGGGACTCGAATCGATTAATCATTTTGTAATCTGCTCGTCCGAACGAACCAGTTCTCTATAACGAACGAATCAAATGCCGTATGTCAGAGAGCCATATAGAAGAACCAATTCACTAGAATGAAACAGGCTTCTCAATGCTGCATAAGAGACCGAGAGAGGGGTGGGGGGAGAAGACAGCTTTGGAACCGACTGGCTAGAATTAATTGGATGATTCAACGCTAAGAGGATAGGATCCAGTGATTCCAACAACCTGACTCACTATAATGAATAGGACTTTCCAGCATTCCTTTTGAGTGCGAGAAGACTGTTGAGGTGGAACCGGTTCACTAGAATGAACTGGAGTGTCTAACAATATGTGTGTAAGAAAGTATCTGTTTAAGACGAGATGACTCAATAGAATGAATTTGGTAGCACTTTATTTTACAGTCCTGTTCCCCATGTACATACTATGTACTTATTATAGTAATTACAATAACTATGTAATAACTAGGTACTAACCCTGAACCTACCCATAAACCTAACACTACCCCATGTAGTTACCTTGTATTACCAGAACCTTTTTAGATAAGTACACTGTAAGTACACTATAAGTACATGGAATTACACGTACTGTAAAATAAAGTGCAACCATGAATTTGGTAAATTAATTCACTTAAACGAATTGGAATGTTAAAAAATGACTTGTTTGGATGAGCTGACTCGCTAAAGACAAATAATAGGCTGTCTTTACAATGCAAAATATGACAGATAAGATCCATTTATGTCAAACCAATTCAGTAGAATGAACTGGACTTTTCAGCGGAACATATGAGAGAGAAAGGTGTGAGCGTATGATTATTCACTCAGACATAAAATAACAGCGTGTTAGTAACCCGACTAAAAGTAGGTCGTTACTAGAAAAACTGCATTATTTTGAAAGCAGCTTAATGTCATGCTACAGAAAAATGTATTCCAGTTAGAGACAGTAAGTTATCTACTTCCAGCACTGATGCGCACAAACAAACTCTGCAAGTGCTTCAAATGTGTGCCAGAGTCACCTAAGGCTCTTTGGGTTTCCCCACCCATTTCATCAACAACAAACCAGAAACTTCTGACTACACAAATACTTAAACATTATGACAAAACCACATTGCTACATAACTGTTTCCCTTCCAGAGGTCTTAGCTATACCTTTTGACTGTCTTTGAACACAACTCCTCATACAGTACGTGTCTTGCTTGCGCTCATTCTTGAAGTTTTCCTCCTCTGGTGTTCAGCTTAGTGTGGTAGGTTGAGTGTCCAGGTGGGGAGCCTATATGTGGGTGTCATGGGGAGTGTGCCTAGTTGGGGGGCTGCTGGTGGTTGTTGAAGATGGGGAGGGCGTTGCCCACAGGGAGAACACCTGCTTACTCTGCCCCGCTATCACCCCCCTTCCCTCACCTGCCCCAGCTGCATGCTGCGGGCATCTGCCCACCTCTGGGTAATGGAGCTGTCACTCTTGCTGGCTGCTCACCACAAAGGCATGACCTAATTTATCTGTCCTGTCTTCAGCTCACCAGTACATCCACTGTGAGTCTATGTGTTTCATCAGTCTTAAGTTCCGTATGCTGTAAGACTGCCTTTGTCCTTCATCGAGGTGAAGTGAAGTTTCAGCAATGTTACTGATCAGTCATTTTAATTAACAAGTTGGAATTAAATCCATAGCAGGGTTGGACAAAATTAAAAAAGGGTGCTCCCTTTCAATTAATTAGATATGATTTGAATTGGCCACACCCACAGGAAGTTTAGAATTTGAATTTGAATTGAGATTACAGGAAGCTGGAATTTACTGAATTCCAATGCGTGTTTTCTTTTTCAGGAGCCTTGGTTCAGTTTTTCCCCCAAAGAGATTTTTTTGAACCAACTTTAAAAGTTATAAGCAATGAACCAAACCAATCAGATACTAGGTTAATCACAACATTAAGATCTGTGATTTAGAGCAAAATGGTATTTGAAAATTGGACAAAAATACAAAAAGTTTCAAGTCTTTGTACTTGAATTTCAGTTCATTTTGATCCTATATCCCCACATTCAAATATGAATTATAATTCTATAATTCTGAATTCTGAATAATTCTTTGTATATTTCATATTAAAAACTGAGAAAACATATTCTGTATTAGTGAATGGTTGAGCATTACATATTCCCATTGGATGTCAGACCGGGTTGGTTTTGATGTAGGTGGCTTCTGTGGAATTGAACTGGCAGATAAGGTTAATCTTTATGGCTGTCCTCACAACTGATATCAATACAGGGTCAACTGCATATGACATTAGAGCCTGCAATGAGAACATGCGTTATATTGCTCTTTATACCATAACAAGCCTCTACTTTCCTTCTGTCATACACACACATGCATTCACACACCTTTATTCTCCTCCAGCATTTACAGTAGAGGTCATCTAACAGATGGGCACCAACCTTGAATTGTAACTCTTGTGGTTTTGAAGTCTGTGCTCTGCAGTGTGCATGATACTTGAGCGTTCTCTAATGTCACTGTCACACTGCTCAAGAAAAAGCTTAATTCACACACCAGCACTACTCACAATATGCAACATTCCAGCCTTCAGATTTCCAATCTAAAGATGTTGTGTATTAACAAGAAGGAATGAAATGGAGTAGTGTTACTCACTCTACACCAGAAGGACCAGAGCTCTTCAACTGGGTGTGAATGAAATGTAATAAACTCGGCAGGAGTGGCTGTATGGGCTGCTGGAAGTTTATAAGCAGAGATGATTGCGGAGAGATGAAATTAATGTCAAATCTTCCAGATACGTGGCATCTCTCTGACATGCAGTCATCATTTAGGCAGCTGGAAACAATAAAAACTAATATTGCATACAGTCCAGCCACCAACTTGGAAGGCTGAATGTGTCTCCGAGAAAGCAATAAAGCTGTTGAAATGTTGCCAGATTGTAGTTCATCTGATGGAAAACAAAACAAAGTTGATTTCTGTGGATATCCTAATGTTTTGAAACAAACTTAAATGGTGCTGTATACATATTTATAAAAAATATTTGGGGGCAGTTTGCACCATTAAATCATATTAAACACATCATAGACTTAAATTCTTCCAGTCAACGGCTTCATCCATAAGCAGTTAACTTTGTTAGCAGAATTTCAAAGCTTCGTATAGCCATTATGTTTTCAATTATTTTTCACCATTTTTGCTTGGTGTAATGCCATTTTAAGAGATTTACACTGACAAGAGGTCATATTCTGCACCTGTGATTCACCATTGTCATAATTAGTTAATGGTCTTGCGATGACGGTGAAAGCAGAAGCTTCTCGCTTCCTGAGTAAGTGCCATTAGAAGCCATCTGTGAGGTTCCTCTGTCCTTATGCCATAGAGCGTCTGTCATAGCTCTCCAAAAATCATAGCACTGTTTGAAATCCACTTCTACTGCATTACCACTGCCAGATGATATCAAATGCAATGTGCTGTGCTTACACAGACTAAACATTTAAGTGCCACATATAAGCTACAAAATGCAATTTTATTGCTTATGGCTGAAAAGGCGCATAAACCATTATTATTTTTGAACAACTATAGATGCAGTAAGATTATAATATTTTTGAATTTTAATTCAAATTTATTTCCTATTTAAAATTTAGACAATTATACGTTTTATTTATGTTTACAATCACATGCATTATCTGGAATAAAACCTCACTAAATGTACAGATCTAAGGTGAATCTAATGTTTACATACTAAATCAGGATTAGATGTACATTAATAATTTTAGCTCAAAGCTTCAGGTTCTGCTTTCTGGCATCTCCATTTCAAGGAACAAGGTCACCTCAGAAGTCATGTCTGAGAACCTTCTCTTGGCAGACCATTCATAACAGTTTGCATTGAATCAGAAAATGATGAATTAAAAGTCTAACAAATTAAACAATTTATTTTAAAGATATATCCAGGGTAGAAACTGGAAGTTGATTTAAAAGTTGTGGATTATAGGAGTGAGTATTGAGGGTGAGACCTTGCAAAGACACTGGAGACACTGAATCATGAGACAATAACTCAGATTTCAGTGAAACCCACACTATTATGTCAGAACAGAGAAAGTGCTGGAGATGGTCATTTTGAGGCATCCTGGATTTCTGTACGGACATATTGGGCTCTGAATAACACTGCTTCTAATTAACTGTCTTTAGGGTGAGGTGATTATAAATGCATCTTAGCATCTACATAATAGATTTAAACAGAGTCCAGCTGACTCTAAAGATGGACAGAGTGCTTATCTCAAATCTGTTTTTATTTCCAGGACGATTTGGTCTCCACCCTGGAATGGTGTGTTCATTTCCCTGGGCAAGGACATCCGCAAATGTGTGTGCAGAAGGCATTGAGACAGATAATCTAATCTGCCACTGAGCACAAGGAGGGAGGTCCCCATCCCAGACAGAGTGTTTAAAGTTCTGCCATCCTCTTTTTTAGCATTCAAACCCGTATGGATGTGGTGAACTACTGACATTATCCTTTTTTAACATACAAAATCGTACCTTCTCACTTCTCTGTTTGCTCAGGGGTCTTGAAAACAGTCTCTGTCCTCTCTTTTCCTTCCTTGGACGTTGTATAATGTCCTGTCTGGTGTCTGCTTATCATCCACAGACTGTCTCTCACATTCCTGAGAGTTAGCACAGGCACGGTGGATGTCGAATAACTGCACGTTTTGGTGTGTGTGTGGCTCTTATCTGTGAATGGAGGGAAGCGAACAAAGTGAGGAAATGGCTGGTTAGGATTAACCTTCCTGCAATGCTAAGGAGTTGGGGGGTACTCAACATTTTTTTTCTTCAAATTGCCAAAGGTACGGCTTTGGTACTGCATTTGGGACACCTGTGGCCCTGTTCAAACCTGATATGAACAGTGTTAATTGTTGAAGAACAGGTTCCCTTTCAGTCGGTTACTCTTGACGTCATGTCAGATGACCAACGAATTTGGATATTGCTTCAATAGACTAGTCTACTTCAAGTGTAAATTAAATGTTGCTTACAGAATGAGCATAAAAATGCAGCAGAAGCTTCTGGCTTATCAGGCACAGGGTGTGCCTTGCCCATACAGGTTGCAAGCTCACTCAACTATTCATCCTCCTGGACACTGGCTTGTGGCACCTTGCTTACAGATATTTGTAGAGCTGCAGACTGGGTGACCCCAAATCATGTTTGCTAGATTCTATAGGAGTGTCCGGCACCAGGCTTTCACTTGCTGAATCCTTGAAAACCGGTAGAAGGCTGGGTTCCATATGTAGGGGATGGAGATTTCGCAGTGTCCCTGTTCCAAGTGGAATGTGTACTATTCACGACAATGGTGAACAGAACTTTTTGTTGCAAGCCCTGGCCTACACCAAAAAGGGGCGCATGGTGGTTTGCACAGGGCACTGGAAGGGGCAGCATCCATGGCACTTTAGTAGGAATCCCAATTCGTTTGTCATCCAACATGAAGTCGAGAGTGACCGACTGAAAGGGAACGTCTATGGAGTTCCCTGAAGGAGGATACGGGGATGTCATGTTGGATGACAAATGAATTTGGCTTCCTACTAAAGTGATACCAATTCATTGGTCATCTGACGTGACGTCTCCATTCACTCCTTCAGGGAACGAGGGTAACCATACATAACTGAGACGTTCCTCCAGATCTAATTCACAAGAGAACACTTTCCCAAATTTTTGGATTTCCCTTAAATAAAGTCCTATTTAAGAAATACTTCTTTTAATTGCCTTTAATGAGCTGTAATGATTTCCATATCTGATAAACTCACTAAATGATGGGTATTTTTTCACTGGCTTTAAGCCCAGCCACAAAACCAATATTTTATTTCCTTACAAGATATGTTTCATGTTAAGTGTCTTACATGTTGTTTCTTCTGTCAGTTCCAAGAGTCCCTCCTTTTCTGTGTACTCTGAAAAAGAACCTTCAACTGTTTCACAGTTGTTGTTACACAGGAATGGTTATATTTTCTTAAGCTAGAAATGTGTACTTTCTGCATGACCAGTGTCACCAAATAGAATTGCACAAATAATCATTCAATAAGTTTGCCTTGAATTCAGTGTTGTTTTTGCTAACTAGATGTTAATTTAGATAAAGCTGAAATAGAACTAGATAGTAAAGTTTGTTTTCAAACTTTAAGTTGGCTTGAAAAAGCCTGGCCAGAAAGTTAGAAAAATGTAGAAAGTTTGAAAAGCTTAAAAAGTTTTAAAAATGTAAAAGTTTGAAAAGTTAAGAAGTTTAAAAAAGAAAGTGATTAACATATTACTAGCATTATAAGCAAGTGACTACCATGTCGTTAGCATGATTAGCAAAGTTTTTAACATGTTTCTAGCATGTTGAGAGCATGATTTTAGCATGATTAGCATTTTGCTAGCATGTTTCTAGCATGTGACTAGCATGTTTCTAGCATGATTAGCATGTTGCTAGCATTCCACTAGCATGTTTGTAGAATGATTAGCACGTTGTTAACATTTCGGTAGCATTTTGTTAGCATGATTTGCATGTTTACTAATATGTTTGTAGCATGATTAGCATGTTGCTAGCATGTTGCTAGCATGTTTGTAGCATTATTAGCATTTTGCTAACATGTTACTAGTATGATTAGCATGTTGCTAGCATGTTGCTAGCATTTTTGTAGCATGATTAGCATTGTTGTTAGCATGTAACTAACATTTTGCTAGCATGATTAGCATGTTGCTAGCATGTTGCTATCATTTTTGTAGCATGATTAGCATGTTGTTAGCATGTAACTAACATTTTGCTCGCATGATTAGCATGTTGCTAGCATGTTTCTAGCATGATTAGCATGTGGCTAGCATGTCTCTAGCATGTTGTTAGCATGTTTCTAGCATGATTAGCATGTTGCTAGCATGTCGCTAACATTTTGCTAGCATGATTAGCATGTTGCTAGCATGTTTGTAGCATGATTAGCATGTTGCTAGCATGTTTCTAGCATGATAGCATGTTATGTTCTAGCATGTAGCATGTAGCTAGCATGTCTCTAGCATGTTTCTAGCATGATTAGCATGTTGCTAGCATGTCGCTAACATTTTGCTAGCATGATTAGCATGTTGCTAGCATGTTGCTAGCATGATTAGCATGTTGCTAACATGTTTCTAGCATGATTAGCATGTGGCTAGCATGTCTCTAGCATGTTGTTAGCATTTTTCTAGCATGATTAGCATGTTGCTAGCATGTTGTTAGCATGTTTCTAGCATGATTAGCATGTTGCTAGCATGTCGCTAACATTTTGCTAGCATAATTAGCTTGTTGCTAGCATGTTTGTAGCATGATTAGCATGTTTCTAACATGTTTCTAGTATGATTAGCATGTGGCTAGCATGTCTCTAGCATGTTGTTAGCATGTTTCTAGCATGATTAGCATGTTGCTAGCATGTCGCTAACATTTTGCTAGCATGATTAGCATGTTGCTAGCATGTTTGTAGCATGATTAGCATGCTGCTAACATGTTTCTAGCATGATTAGCATGTGGCTAGCATGTCTCTAGCATGTTGTTAGCATGTTTGTAGCATGATTAGCATGTTGCTAGCATGTCGCTAACATTTTGCTAGCATGATTAGCATGTTTGTAGCATGTTTGTAGCATGATTAGCATGTTGTTAACATTTTAGTAGCATGATTAGCATGTGGCTAGCATGTCTCTAGCATGATTTTCATGTTGCTAGCATTTTATTAACATGATTAGCAAGTGACTAGCATGTCGTTAGCATGTTTGTAGCATGATTAGTATACAACTAGCATGTTGCTAGCATGATTAACATGTGACTAGCATGTGGCTAGCATGGCTAGCAAGTGACTAACATGTTTCTATGCTAATCCAGGTAAAACCAGTTGATTCAGTTAGAAACCAGCTAAGACCAGCGTGACAGTGGCCAAAACTACTTTAAAACCATGTTAAAAGCATGTTTTTGACATGATTATCAAGTTACTAACATGTTGTTAACATGTTTCTATGATAATCGAGCTAAAACCAGTTGATTCAGTTAGAAACCAGCTAAGACCAGCTTGACAGTGGCCAAAACCACTTTAAACCATGTTAGAAGTATGTTTCTAGTCTGATTAGCAAGTTACTTGCATGTTATTAACATGTTTCTATGATAATCTAGTTAAAACCAGTTGATTCAGTAAAGAAAACCACCTAAAACCAGCTAAGACCAGCTAAAGCCAGCTTGACAGTGGCCAAAACCACTTTAAACCATGTTAGAAGTATGTTTCTAGACTGATTAGCAAATTACTAACATGTTGTTAATATGTTTTTATGATAATCTAGCTAAAACCAGTTGATTCATTAAAGAAAACCACCTTAAACCAGCTAAGACCAGCTAAAGCCAGCTTGACAGTGGCCAAAACCACTTTAAACCATGTTAGAAGTATGTTTCTAGTCTGATTAGCAAGTTACTAACATGGTATTAACATGTTTATATGATAATCTAGCTAAAACCAGTTGATTCAGTAAAGAAAACCACCTAAAACCAGCTAAGACCAGCTAAGGCCAGCGTGACAGTGGCCAAAACCACTTTAAAACTTGTTAGAAGTATGTTTCTAGTCTGATTAGTGAGTAACTAGCATGTTGTTAGCATGTTTCTATGCGAATCTGGCAAAAACCAGCTAAAAACAGTGGATTCAGTAAAAACCAGCTAAAACCCAGCTAAGACCAGCGTGAGAGTGGTCAAAACCACTTAAAAACCAGTTTGGGAGACTAGCCAAAACAACTGATCAGCTTAGGCTGGTTTTAGCTGTATTCTCAGTAGAGAGTTTTTAAGGTTTGCCCTGGTAGTAGACAGCTTAAATATATTATAAGCCTTATTTTTCAAAGTTTGTACCCCCGTAATGAAAGTCTATGGGATTTAAGGTGGTTTTGGTAGTCTGGTTTACGAAAACCATAAGCCGAATCAGTTAGAAAAGATATAGCAACCCGAGTCAGACCAGTCTGAAGGTCTGACCCAAGTTTGGTGGTTCTAGCTTGAAAGCTCTAGGAGGAGATAGTGTTTAAAATTTGGCTCAGAAGAATAATAATAATAACTAGAATTAAAAGTTAGTGAACTAACTTTGATGTTGGCTTGGCCATCTTGGCCATGGAGCAAAAGAGCCAAAGTACTTGTGTGCCCAACATTGAGTTGCCCCACTGCAAAATTAATACACATAATAATGCCATAAAAAATACACCTGCAACAGTCTTTTTCCATGCTCCCTTGCTGTTTTCTTTTTTTTAATAAAAAGCCTGGGCTATGATAACAGCTATGACAGGGTTGTCTAGCTGGATGTGAAATAAGTCTTGCCTATTTTTCTCGTGTATGTATTTCACAGTCCTGCCACCGTTGCGTTGTGGGCAACGACACACAAGATTACGGAAACAATGCATTTTAAATCAAGGAGATCATAAGGGGTCCAAGCACAATGGTTTGTATAGATGATGCAGTTACACACTGTTTAAAATTGTTTAATTTGTACTGTATGTTCATTCTATTTATTTATTTGTGCTATTTACATAATGTTTACTTTTTTTAAGTTTGTTTTTGTTAATGTAAAATAGCACTGCATAGTCTTCACTGTAAGATAAAATACACAATCAAACCAAAATGTATTCAGACACCTTCAACATTTCTCACATAATCACAGTTTATTTGCTGTAGTTTAGAAACTGGTAATAATATATGACAATAACTCAGAACAAATTCATCTTGATAATTTCGGATAACTTTGATAAAAAGATATGTAATGGAATCTACCAAAACTTCAGACTGTCAGTATGACAATATTTACACAACTATCAATACTTTGTTGAACAGTTACCAAGCAAGAAATGCTTAATTTGGTTCAGTCTGTGGTGTGAAAAGGTTGCATTAACAATTAAAGAAAGAAACACTTAAGCAAAACATGGGCAGGTCCTTAATTATTATTATTATTAAATCAATTTCACTGGTAGCCTACTGTATGAAGAATTAGTGGGTATAATATTTCACAGATCACTATTTTGCCATACTCACTTACATAAATGAACTAGTGGCCTGCACCCACTAGTAAAACAATTCTATCTTATTTTTGGATTGACTTTGGATAAATTCTTGTACTACAAGGTAATTCAGTCAAGAGCAGTGAGTGATTACTTTCATTTTCATACATTAAAGACACTGACAGCAGAGCTAGTAAATTAGGCGCGGTGCCTTTAAGAGACAAACGCATCCATTATGATGATACACATCCGATTTTTTTTTTGCAAATCTTTACTTTCACTTAAGACATAACCACATACTTATTCGAACACACTTTCCAACACGGGTATTTCGACATATTTTGTATGTATTTGTTGTCGGTACAAAAGCAAGAAGACTTTGAGACGCGTCTCTGCTTGCTCCCTGAACAACACCGCGCTGCTGAATTGAGCACTTTTGCTTTTCGCTCTTTTTTCTGTTTATTTAAACTGCGATTTGAATTTGTTCGTTCAGGTCCAGGAGGAAGTGAACGTCCTGAACGACAGCTCTGTTCAGTGTTGCTGTCCCTGTCCGCGATACGCGCGGCTCTCTCTCGTGCACACGCGCCATCAGCTGCTCAGTTCAGTTTCCCGCAGCGCGGGGCTGAAGCCAACTTGATGTGTTGAATGCTCGGAGCACGTTATAAAACGTATTCTTAAAATACACATTTCTGTTTTAATAAATGGTCATATTAAATCATAGCATAACACATAAGTAGGTACAAAAATAATCAGTGATGCATGCGACCCTTTTGGTCTCAGTGTAGCTCCCTGCTTTACCATGTTATGCAACGCTGAGCAATTGCTGCGACGTTAAGCCTGACAGAGAAATCTCACAAGCACATATAAACACTCATTTTCATATGTGTAATATATTCTTCTAATTGTTTTGTGCCGTTTCGCTGCAGTGTTTTAATGTGAAAGGCTGTAAATGTGTACTTCAAGTGTTCAGACAAATACATCGCGAGCTCATCTGTGACGTTCAGCATGATGATTCAGTTAGAAACCAGCTAAGACCAGCGTGACAGTGGCCGAAACTACTTTAAAACCATATAATATATTATTCTAATTGTTTTGTGCCGTTTCGCTGCAGTGTTTTTAATGCGAAAGGCTGTAAATTCTCTGTGGACTTCAAGTGTTCAGAGAAATACATCGCCAGCTCGCGAGCAGTTGGCTGCCGCGAATATATAATGTTATTACTTTAAACAGTTCAGAAACATCTGAATTTAGCTCTTGGTGTGTTCTAACGTGTGGATTGCGTGTAATCGCGTTTTTAAAAGGTCTTAAATAAGAATGAATTCGCTAGTTCTCGGCTCCGTGTAGACAGCCTGGGCTGAGCAGCAGTATTTTTAACCAGTTTAAAAGTGAAACGAAACCCGACTCCGCCCCTAAATGTCATTGCAACTGTAGGGGCGCAATTTTTTCTCAGACAATGTAAGTCTATGGGTAATGAATTTTGACATTTAAAAATTAATAAAAAACAACTTTAAGTCTGATCAGTCTGAAAAGATATAGCAACCAGCACCGCTCTATCCCGCAGGTGTCTGCCGAGTTTGGGGCTTGTGGCTTTAAAGCCCTAGGAGGAGTAGCGTTTAGAATTTCTGTCAGAAAAATAATAATAAGAAAAAAAAGAAGAAGTTTAAATAGCATAACAGTATGTTGGCTTGTTGCCAAGCCAACATAACTAGAATTAAAAGTTAGTGAACTAACTTTGATGTTGGCTTGGCCATCTTGGCCATGGGGCAAAAGAGCCACAGTACTTGTGTGCCCAACATTCTTGAGTTGCCCCGCTGCAAAAAAAAAAAATAATAATAATACCATAAAAAATACACCTGCAACAGTCTTTTTCCATGGTCCCTTGCTGTTTTCTTTTTTAATAAAAAGCCTAGGCTATGATAACAGCTACGACAGGGTTGTCTAGCTGAATGCGAAATAAGTCATGCAAAAACCATAATCTCCTAAATACCATTCAATTTAATGTTATTTTAATAGTACTGACAACATATTTTAAGTTATCACACTACTGAAAAATTAAAGAAGGGACAGTATATATAGTATACTTCGGTGAGTCAAGAGCTAAACAAAAAGTCCTGTTTCATTACAAAATACTGTAACTTTTATAAACGTTATGCTATCACCACAAAATTTTAATTAATATTTATTAAAAAATAAATATTTCATAAAACTGAAACTTAAATATATTATTTCTATAGGCTATACAAAACAGAAAAGAAAAAAGACTAAATAATAAGGCTGAATAAGCTGATCTATAGCATGTTAAATGGTGGTTGCCTGTCTATGAATGGTACACCCCTCTAAGCACACAGAAGTGGTTTGACCCAAGTCCTCAGCAGCCAATGACACTGACCTGTTCAAACTGATTTTTAAGGCATACTTCACGTGTATTTCACGTGTATTTAACGTGTATTTAAAACGTGAAATATAGCTGATTTTTCATGAGTAAACAACGCGTATTTAACGTGTATTTGACCCTCTTGGCCTTCCATACACATTAGAAGGGAGACGTGAAAAAAGGACATCGCGTACTTTATCACAGAATATTTGTTCGGCAGCACTTGTTTAGTTTAAAAGTAGACATGTCAAACTTTCTATAGATATATCTCTCATGTCTCTTCGTTGAGTATTCATGGAGTTACAGTTCATTTTAATGACGTGTTTGTAAATGAAGATCAGCGCAGACAAGGTTGAAGACAGCACACCTTGTTTGTTATCTTTATTTTATAAGTGCACAAAGTTTTGTTGTTATTGTGTTTGTATCCAAAAAAAGTAGACCCTTTACAGATTCGATTGATGTATTGCTCTTATCTGTACGTTTAAAACTGAAAATGTAATTTAAGTAATTGTCAGGGTTATCAGCAGAAAATGACTCAAAACGCGTATATGCGTTAATCGACTCCAGAGTTAAAAGGCTGTCGTGACTTTTTTTCCTTCCAGTATTCATAAGCTGTATCGCGCTGTCAAATTATATGTCATTTTGCACACATAAACATCTCAAAAACACCTGAATTCTGCTCTTGTTGTGTTCTAATGGGTGGATTAGTGCTGTGATATTATTTTTGGAATCTCTTAAAAAATGCTGATGAAGTGCTCATTTCTCTCTCTTCTTTCTCTCTGTTCTTTGGTCAGAGACATAATTTATTAATGAGATATCTGACCCGGTAATAATAACATATGTTGATTTGGCTTGTCAGAGTAAATGAAATGTGTAGCCTATTTATTTGTCTGATCTCGCCCCAAACGCGGCTGTCATGTGACTTTTTTTTCCCTTCGCGATGTCAAATATTGCATTTTGCACACATACACGGCTCAAAAACCCCTGGATTTTTCTCTTAGTGTGTTCTAATTGGTGGATTGTGTGCATTCGCAGGAATATTTATTTTAAGAAGCTCTTAAAAAATATATATAAATGACTTTACCATGTTGGGACGATGGATAACAATTGATGTGAGGTTCAGCCTGACAGATAAAATCTCACAATCACATATAAACACTCATTTTCATGTGTATAATATATTGTTCTAATTGTTTTGTGCCGTTTCGCTGCAGTGTTTTAATGTGACAGGCTGTAAATTCTCTTCAAGTGTTCAGAGAAATACATGGCGAGCTCGCGGGCAGTCGCGCTGCTGCGAATATATCATGTTATTACTTTAAACAGTTCAGAAACATCTGAATTTAGCTCTTGGTGTGTTCTAACGTGTGGATTGCGTGCAATCGCCGATATTAATTTAATTATAAAAGGTCTTAAATAAGAATAAATTCGCTCGTTGTGAGCTCCGTGGAGACAGCATGAGCTGAGCAGCCGTGATTCTTCTCTCGTCTGTCTGACTGCTCTCTGCCCAGACATCAAGTATTCATAAGCTGTATCACGTTGTCAAATTATATTTCATTTTGCACACATAAACAGTTCAAAAACACCTGAATTCTGCTCTTGTTGTGTTCTAATGGGTGGATTAGTGCAATTCGCTGTGATATTATTTTTGGAAGCGCTTAAAAATGCGGATGAAGCGCTCATTTCTCTCTCGTCTTTCTCGCTGTTCTTTGGCCAGAGACATAATTTATAAATGAGACCTGACCCGGTAATAATAACATATGTTGGTTTAGCTTGTCAGTTTATATAGCTAGCCTATTTATTTGTCCGATCTCGCCCCGAAACGCGGCTGTCATGTGGACTTCAAGTGTTCAGAGAAATACATCGCGGGCTCGCGGACATTTGGCTGCCGCGAATATATCATGTTATTACTTTAAACAGTTCAGAAACATCTGATTTTAGCTCTTGGTGTGTTCTAACGTGTGGATTGCGTGCAATCGCCGTTTTAAAAGGTCTTAAATAAGAAAGAATTCGCTCGTTGTGAGCTCCGTGGAGACAGCAGCAGTGATTCTCTTCAAGTGTTCAGAGAAATACATGGCGAGCTCGCGGGCAGTTGCGCTGCCGCGAATATATCATGTTATTACTTTAAACAGTTCAGAAACATCTGATTTTAGCTCTTGGTGTGTTCTAACGTGTGAATTGCGTGCAATCGCCGTTTTAAAAGGTCTTAAATAAGAATGAATTCGCTCGTTGTGAGCTCCGTGGAGACAGCCTGAGCTGAGCAGCAGTGATTCTTCTCTCATCTTTCTGACTGCTCTCTGCCCAGAAATCAATTATTAATGAGCCCTGACCCTGTAATAATCAGATATGTTGGTTTAGCTTGTCAGTTTGAGGGAAATTGTATTATTTACTTGGTATTTTTAACCGGTTTAAAACTGAAACGAAACCTGACTCCTCCCTTTAATCTCGGTTATTGCAACTAGGGGCGCATTTTTTCTCAGTTAATGTAAGTCTATGGGTAATGTATTTGACATTTAAAAATTTATAAAAAAAAAACTTTAAGTCTGATCAGTCTGAAAAGATATAGCAACCATCACCGCTCTATCCCGCAGGTTTCTGCCAAGTTTGGGGCTTGTGGCTTTAAAGCCCTAGGAGGAGTAGCGTTCAGAATTTCTGTCAGAAAAATAATAATAAGAAAAAAAGAAGAAGTTTAAATAGCATAACAGTATGTTGGCTTGTTGCCAAGCCAACATAACTAGAATTAAAAGTTAGTGAACTAACTTTGATGTTGGCTTGGCCATCTTGGCCATGGAGCAAAAGAGCCAAAGTACTTGTGTGCCCAACATTGAGTTGCCCCGCTGCAAAATTAATACACATAATAATGCCATAAAAAAATACACCTGCAACAGTCTTTTTCCATGCTCCCTTGCTGTTTTCTTTTTTTAATAAAAAGCCTGGGCTATGATAACAGCTATGACAGGGTTGTCTAGCTGGATGTGAAATAAGTCATGCCTATTTTTCTCGTGTATGTATTTCACAGTCCTGCCACCGTTGCGTTGTGGGCAACGACACACAAGATTACTGAAACAATGCATTTTAAATCAAGGAGATCATAAGGGGTCCAAGCACAATGGTTTGTATAGATGATGCAGTTACACACTGTTTAAAATTGTTTAATTTGTACTGTATGTTCATTCTATTTATTTATTTGTGCTATTTACATAATGTTTACTTTTTTTAAGTTTGTTTTTGTTAATGTAAAATAGCACTGCATAGTCTTCACTGTAAGATAAAATACACAATCAAACCAAAATGTATTCAGACACCTTCAACATTTCTCACATAATCACAGTTTATTTGCTGTAGTTTAGAAACTGGTAATAATATATGACAATAACTCAGAACAAATTCATCTTGATAATTTCGGATAACTTTGATAAAAAGATATGTAATGGAATCAACCAAAACTTCAGACTGTCAGTATGACAATATTTACACAACTATCAATACTTTGTTGAACAGTTACCAAGCAAGAAATGCTTAATTTGGTTCAGTCTGTGGTGTGAAAAGGTTGCATTAACAATTAAAGAAAGAAACACTTAAGCAAAACATGGGCAGGTCCTTAATTATTATTTTTTTAAATCAATTTCACTGGTAGCCTACTGTATGAAGAATTAGTGGGTATAATATTTCACAGATCACTATTTTGCCATACTCACTTACATAAATGAACTAGTGGCCTGCACCCACTAGTAAAACAATTCTATCTTATTTTTGGATTGACTTTGGATAAATTCTTGTACTACAAGGTAATTCAGTCAAGAGCAGTGAGTGATTTACTTTCATTTTCATACATTAAAGACTCTGACAGCAGAGCTAGTAAATTAGGCGCGGTCCCTTTAAGAGACAAACGCATCCATTATGATGATACACATCCGATTTTTTTTTGTGCAAATCTTTACTTTCACTTAAGACATAACCACATACTTATTCGAACACACTTTCCAACACGGGTATTTCGACATATTTTGTATGTATTTGTTGTCGGTACAAAAGCAAGAAGACTTTGAGACGCGTCTCTGCTTGCCCTGAACAACACCGCGCTGCTGAATTGAGCTCTTTTGCTTTTCGCTCTTTTTTCTGTTTATTTAAACTGCGATTTGAATTTGTTCGTTCAGGTCCAGGAGGAAGTGAACGTCCTGAACGACAGCTCTGTTCAGTGTTGCTGTCCCTGTCCGCGATACGCGCGGCTCTCTCTCGTGCACACTGCTCAGTTCAGTTTCCCGCAGCGCGGGGCTGAAGCCAACTTGATGTGTTGAATGCTCGGAGCACGTTATAAAACGTATTCTTAAAATACACATTTCTGTTTTAATAAATGGTCATATTAAATCATAGCATAACACATAAGTAGGTACAAAAATAATCAGTGATGCATGCGACCCTTTTGGTGTAGCTCCCTGCTTTACCATGTTATGCAACGCTGAGCAATTGCTGCGACGTTAAGCCTGACAGAGAAATCTCACAAGCACATATAAACACTCATTTTCATATGTGTAATATATTCTTCTAATTGTTTTGTGCCGTTTCGCTGCAGTGTTTTAATGTGAACCCAGATAGCACACGTACGTCGCGGAGACGTCTGTGCGATGTCGTCTTTTGCATCTGGCAGATGTATATTTTAGGGCGTTTGCTCATCTGGCATACGTCGCCGAGACGTCCCTGCCAGCTGTTAAGACGACGCCTAGTCTATGTATTCCAGACGTAAATAAATTAGAACGTCTAGGATCCGCTCTTTAAACGATGTTAATCAGATGTTCATACGTCTGCAAGATGTCTGATTGATGTAGGATAGACATCATTTTATCAAAACTTCCCCCTCCCATTATTTTAATAAAATACCTTTGCGATGTTTTAAATAATCCTCCCTCATGCACGTTACAATTACCAAACATAATAATTAATAAATAAACCACACGATCAACTAAAGAACATACATTTGTTGATTTTATTTATATATATATAAAAAAAAAAACAGGCAAAAAAAAACATTTGATTTATACAAAACAAGATAACAGTTTATGCCAACAACAATACACTATTTGTAACATATATACAGGCATTCCAAAAAAAAAAAAAAAAAAACATAAATTAAATCCTCCCTGGGGCCAAGCGTAGGAAATCTTTAATACATTTTTCCGCGTCTGCTTCGGTTGGAGACAGAAGGACGGGGTTCCTCATAGCTGAAGCTGTATGTTAAAAGAAACAATTACAAAAATGTAAAAAGATCGAGCAACCTGCTTTCACTTATATTGCAATGAACGTCAGATATTTTTTTTCTTTATCTGGTTCTTCTGAATAAATTGGACAAAGTTATCTAAATAGCATAAAGAACAAATAATATTAGCTGCTGGTTCGACGCCAACAGCCAAACAAGAAGAAGAAGCACGTGAACTATGCACGTGAGTTAGGGTGCATGCGTCAAAGCTCTTCCCGCGTTATTCAACTTAACCATGTGCCCTGCTGTGCAGAATACACGTCTAGATTAGTTGCAAGGGAGGATTTGCTTAAGGTACGTGTATATTTTAAAACTAATTGTTGTGTCAGCGATCGGTTTTATAATAGCTTCCAAATTAAGTTGTGTATGATGACTATCACCTGTTTGTTAATTAGCGAGTAACGTTAACGTTATACCATAAGTTGTTTCGCGTGCGTTTTGGTTGGGCAAATGGATTTCTAAAGGGGTTAACTGATGTTTTAAGTCTAATTTAAGTTTTTCACAAGTAATTTTTTCTAAATATTTTTGATAATGGCTGATGCCACGTCAGGTTATGTTTAACCAATTTGAAACCTGTTATACATTATTTTAGTTGTACTGACTAATGTTGTAATGACAGCTCCGCCATTAATTCTATTGCTTGTATTTGTACAACATTATTGAACTTGCCTACTAGGAGTGCTCCGATGTGTGATTTTCGGATGCCTCTCTTGTCTCCCCTCCCGCACCAGTTCAACTGTCGGGCGACGTCAGTGGAGAACACCTTGGAGCAAATCCTCCATACAGTTTTCTTCATGCTCGGCCCGCCACTGATGGATAATCTGTTCACCTTCAACAGGTACATTTTAAAGTAATATTTTAGCATTAAATTGACCTGTATTCTATACACATCCAATTAAAAGATTGGAACAATTAAGATTTTGTAATTTTTTTTGTTTTGTTTTGTTGAAAGAAGCCTCTCATGTTCACCAAAGATGCATTTATTTTATTGAAAATGCAGTATAATTTAATATTATGAAACTATTTATAGGAACTATATTTAACTATTTTAAAATATAACTTACTTTTGCGATGCAAAGCTGAATTTTCTCAGCAGGATATGATCAAATCTATATGCTGATTTGCTGCTCAAGAAACATTTATTATTATTATCAAAGGTGAAAATGGTTGTACTGCTTCAAGTTTTTGTGTAAACCATGGTGCACTGCTAGAACAGTGTTATATATTTTGCTGACTTGTGTACTTACATTATCCGATTCCCAAATGTTTCGAAGAATGTTTAAATCCAGAGAAATAAGCAATTTTAACTAGTGACACAAACCGTGTCCATATGTTTTAATAGACCGGTGATGACCACACAGTAGGATTATAATAGAACTTTCAAATACATCTAGTATGATACGCCAACATAACATCTGATTTTAACCACTGCAAATCAGCGTTATTTCTAATTTTCAAAGATTCCTCTAAAAAATAATTAATTATGGTTTCCATAAAATATAATGAGTAGCAAAAACTGGTTTTGATGATAATTGACACTGATAAGATGAACCATTATTAATAACTGCCATTAATAATTGCTATTAACTGATCAGCATATTCTAATGATTTTCGAAGGGTCATGTGACACTGGAGGCTGGATTAATGAGTATATAAAAATATTTTAAAATAGCTTATTATTGGAATGTTTCAGAGTATTACTGTTTCTGTTATATTTTTCATAAATTTTATACATTAGCAAGTAAATGCAGTGCGCATTAGAGACTTCTTTCAGCAACATTTCAACTTAATCATTCCATGCTTTTGACTGGTAGTGTGTAAACATGCACACACATGTTAGCACACAAACAGTTTGTTTACATTTTGTTAGTAGTTGTAGGTTTGACGGTTTCAGTGATTCTTACCATTCTCTGCATAAACCCTCTGTCTACCAATCTTTGTTCCAGCCTATCTAGGTCTGCAGTAGATGCTAGAGGAAAGACACCACCCTCTTCCTCTTCAGCTATCTGCATTTGGGGTACAACACGCCTGTTCCCCACTAGAGACTGGACCAGTGAAGTCAGATGGTTGATCTTCATGTCCATTTTCTCTAGTGTTTCCAGAATTGCCCTTTCTACAGCTGCAATACATAAGATAATTTAACTTGGTATGTAGCTTTGATGAATGAAATGATGCATTTTGCAACTTATTTAAATTAATAAATAACGTACGTGTACATTGACTTGGTACAGTACTCAAGACTGGATTTTCCTGTCTCCCACCAGAAGTACCTGTAAGTATAAATTTACTGTAAGGTTTTAAATGTTAGATGTAGTGTTACATGCATCTGCCTTGATGTTATCAAAAGAATGTCACATTATTTAGGGTAAAATGTTTACCATTTTCAAAAAAAAATTATCCTGACCCTTATATGCATTTCAGTGTTTTCTGGTTTGCTAAAGAGCCTCACTGGAGCTCAAAATGGAGTTGGTAAGTAAAAACTTAAAGTAAGCTAATGATGATGGTTTTAACATCAATAATAAAAAAAAAAATGGGTAACTGGGTAATGGGTAAAAAATGGGTAACTGGGTAATGGGTAAAACACAATAGCCCTAGGACGTCGGGCTAGCGATTTTGCGAGCTCTGGGAATGTTTTCTGTAGTCCATATCTTAGTTTGATTTGTTCTTGTGCACAGTTACATTAAACCTTAAAGTTAAGATAATCTTTGTCTTGTGTAGCCAGGCCTTCAGGCTGACAACAGAAGGTCTGAACCCCTTTGATTGGCCAAGGACTACCAGGTAAAGCAACCAATGACGATTCATTGTGTGTAGCATCATCTTTAGGGGCATGCAGATGAAAAGTTGATGCCACTCCAGTAAATGACTTAGTTTAGTTTATCATGGTACGCACTTATTGTCAAAGTTATAAATAGGGCTGGGTATAGAGTTTGATACTTTTTAGGCACCAACCGAAATGCCACGATACCATCGAGTATCGATAAAACGTCTTGTCATTCGATACCAAACTTCGATACCTAAGGGGTTAATCTTGTCAACATCAGTGAGCCAATAAGCCTGCAGCACTAGGTGTTTTCGACAAGAAGCGGCAACGCGCAGATCGATTGGTGTTGACATCCGCGAGAGCAATTCAAAAACCTAAAAAGCAGTCTGCTCTAACTCTCTTGGTCCTGCAAGGAGCTGCGTCAAATCGAACACACCTACTTGTTTACTCCGTTTACACTCCGAGAGATGTGGCTCACATGTAAGGCTGCAGCGTGAAAGTGTCCCAACCCCCTTATATAACCTAAAAATTAATTGGAATTTAATACTTTGGGTTTCGTTAAATTAAACCTACAATATAGTAATGTACAACTAACTGGACTCCCTGTGTAATTTATGGCACTAGCTGAAATGTTTTATCCATTAAATAATTTTGGTTATAGTTCATTTAAGAGAGACCAAATTTGTTCAGTCAATCACTGTTTACTAAAGAAAGCAATTTTGATTATTTTTTTCTCCTGCTATACTAAAATCATACCTACCATGACTTCAAAACCAATGGTATGTACCAAATAATTATTATTTATTTTTTTTGGTGTAACTTCATTTAAATTATTTTTGGAATGTGATTAAAATAAACAATAATGCTGTCATGTCCTATTATACCCTAAATTTTTATATAACATTAAATCCATAACAATATTTAATATGATTTGAAATGGTGTGCAGTTTGATTTAGTTCAATTCTACTAAAACGTGCAGATTATTGTACTTTCAGAACAAACTGCTTCCTGTGAATGTTGCAGTCCATCATGTCTGTATTCCTGGACATTGTTCATGTTATCAGACATTGTGTTTTTCCCCTTCTTAACTTACTCGGTGTTCTTCCTTGGTGTGCCCCTGAGGGTCTCAGGACAGAAAAGGTTTGCTCTATGGATTAAACAGATCATGCATCTTATATTATCTGTTTTTAAATGCTGTAAATGAAGTTTTTCTCATTTTCATCTCCTTATGCTAATTAATGTTCTTGTACCTTGTGTGTCAGGTGGATGAGCACTCCAGCCGTCACCATGATGGTCTGCCTGAGAGACGCCCACTGGAGCTGAGAAAGATGGACTTGGTGAGATTTGCTTGTTACTCAGACAAGTAAATGCACATTAAAATTCTAGCTAATTGAATTTCAGAAAATAATAAAAACAAAGAAAAATATGAATTCAAATCTATTTTTAAAGTAAAATCATGGCATCAATGCCATCCAGAAGAAAATAAGTCAGTAAATGGTAGGTAACATGTACACAATCAGTCAAAGCTTTTTGAACAGTAAGATTTTTAATGTTTTAAAGAATTATCTTATGTTCACCAAGCTTGCATTTATTTGATCCAAAATACAGTAAAAGCACTATTACTGTGAAACACATTTTTGCTATTTAAAAAAAAAACTGCTTTATACAATAGTAGGGGTAGAGATCTTTAGTCACCTTACTATCCGTTCCGATTCTGGGAGTCACGATCCGATTCCAGAACGACTCTTGATCTACTTTTCCCACCTTATTAATTAGTTTACCAACTTGAGAATCTTAAAATCCTTTAAATATATAAAATATTTAAATATTCTTACATAAGTAATTTTACAAATTGAAAAAAATAACTAAAACAGTTGTATGTAAAGAATTGTAACCTAATATAACATAACTAACTAGCATTCATTATAGTATATTTATCTGTCTAAATCATCTTGTCTCACTTACAGATTTGACTGGTAAATGATAAAGAATGATAGCCTTTTGTATTGAATTGCATTGCATATCAGGGATGACAGATTGATAAAAAGACATGCTATTTGTGACTAGATGTAACTTTTGATACTTTCCAGTTAAAGTGTCTCTCTGATTGATTTAGCCCTATCAGTACGGCTCCCATGAAAAAAAAGAAATAGTGAAGACCTCTGACAGTCTTACAAACATTTAGTAAGAATGTAGTAGAATTAGTAGAATGTCATGTTACATTTTATGTTATGTAACATTTTCACTGTTTACAATGGCAGGGCCTGCCATCTTGTCTTTTTGGCTTGTTGTTTCTGATTGCACTTTAACCTCAAGAGGGAAATCCCGATCAAATCCCAGAAGGTAAAATCAAAACAAAATTAAGTTATAACTTGTTTTGAACAATTTCTTTGTCATTTGAATATTGATTTTTTTTATTTTTTTATAGGCCATATCACCCAGCCCTACTAGGTTATTAAAAAGCTGACTTTTCACAGTGTATGCTCCTAAACCAGGGGTGGCGAATGTTGGTCCTGGAGAGCCGCAGCCCTGCAGAGTTTTGCTTCAACCCTAATTAAGCACACCTGAACAAGCTAATGAAGGTCTGAAGGGTTACTAGAAATTTACAGGAAGGTTAGTTTTAATTAGGATTGGAGCAGAACTCTGCTGCGGCTCTCCAGGACCATAGTTAGCCACACCTGTCCTAAACCCTTCTTACCCAGCTATTCATGGTAGATATCCATTTTATCATGTGTTCATTTGTGTCATTTCAGATTACAACACCTTTATAGCGATTAAATGTAACTTACTCAGTGTTCTTCCTTGGTAGTCACCTGAGGGTCTCAGGACAGTAAAGGTGTGCTCTACGGATTAAACACAAAATATTATTCCGTTTTAGATTGTGTGAAGGGCTGTGAATGCTGCGGTCACAAGACTTTGAGCATGCAAAGTTTCCTTGGATGCTGCAACAATTGTGATATGATGTCATGCTCTGCAGTGTTGTTTTAAAAACTAAAAAAAAAACTTAAATTCAACACACAACGCATAATAATAAATTTAAAATTTAAAATCACACAGTCTACTCCACTTTCCTGCAGCGCTGCAGTTTTACATACATGTTCTTTTAATTCAGCTATTATGCTGTGATGTATCAAACTGCTATTGGTCATACAGTTTCACGTGATGTGAATTTGCAGGTCAAGAGTTCAGCAAGCTTGAACTTTAAAATGCAGCGAAATGCGAACCTTTTCACAAAAGCTTGCGTTTCCGATTTGATGCATTCGCATGCATATTAATGGAAATCAATGGAAAGAAAAGTGCAGTGTGATCGCCCCTTTATTCTATTTAATGTTCTTGTACCTTGTGTGTCAGGTGGATGAGCACTCCAGCTGTCATCATGATGGTCTGCCTGAGAGACGCCCACTGGAGCTGAGAAAGATGGAGTGGGTGAGATTTGCTTGTTACATTTTGCAAATTAACAAACTAAGGCCTGCAACACACTCAGCAGCCAGAATTCTGTTTTATACATTTTTGGGGTCTAAAATCATGAGCCATGTGAAATCATGCAGATCAGTATAAGAAAATTTGAGGGGAGTGGGGTTGGTGGTCATGATGTTCGAAATCCAGGGTTTTTCCTGGGTCAAAAATGGTCTTCGGTTGTGGCTGACGGTCATCCACACAGTAAAAAGAACTCTATCCACGTGATTTGCAAAATACTACAATACATTTTAAATAAATGCAGTGAAACAGTATGTGAATTTTGCTTATCCTATTAGTTAATGAAATATAAAAATAATCACTGTCAAAAAGGGCTGGAACAGAATATTCGATTATTTGAATATTCGTTTGGTGGGTTGGCATTCGATTTTCAATTTTGAGACTCGAATATTCTTTTTCATTCAACCTTGAATATGAATTGAGTGAATGTCATGATCAACGTGAGGCATGCCGCTTCTAGCTCCAGGGTTCGTACAAGGTGCTTAAAGTGCTTGAAGTACTTGAATTTCACTTTTTGAAATTGAAGTCCTGGAAAACCCTTGAAAACAACCATATTTTTGAGAGGGTACTTGAAAAATACTTGGATTTTTAAAGGGCAGTATATAAGAAATAAGTGTTGAATTAACGGGGAAGTCGTGGCCTAGTGGTTAGAGAGGCTGACTCCTAACCCTAAGGTTGTGGGTTCGAGACTCGGGCCGGCAACACCACGACTGAGGTGCCCTTGAGCAAGGCACCGAACCCCCAACTGCTCCCCGGGCGCCGCAGCATAAATGATACCCACTGCTCCGGGTGTGTGTTCACGGTGTGTGTGTGTGTTCCCTGCTGTGTGTGTGCACTTTGGATGGGTTAAATGCAGAGCACGAATTCTGAGTATGGGTCACCATACTTGGCTGTATGTCACTTTCACTTCACTTCATTCTTTTTTTCAGTTGGTGCAATTCAACATGCTTTTTTGTTTCAAAGACATTTGTCATTCATTTTTTTCCATATATGTGTATGTGTGTGTGTGTGTGTATTTATTTATTTTTATGTGCAGCCTCAGTACATTGTATCGTTAGACACTTGATCGATGTATCTATCCATATCGATGGGTCCTTAATAACTTTGCAGTTATTTTGCAGTAATTATTCACAAAAAAAGATCAAGCACAGATTTATGTGCAATTAACTTACTCTGGGCTCTTCCTAGGTGGTCCTCTGAGGGTCTCAGGACAGCAAAGTTGTGCTCTATGGATTGAACACAAAATGTTGTTCAGTTTTTAAGATTTATTTAAATGTTGTGAATATGTTTCAGATTTCCTTTATCCATGATTATGGTCTTTTACCTTGTGTGTTAGATTGATCAACACACCAGCCGTCTCCGTGATGGTCTGCCTGAGACATACGCAGTGGAGCTGAGAAAGGTGGAGTAGGTAAGTTGAATCAAGCAGTTTAAGTCGGTTTACAATGGTTCATAATCTTAAAGGGACAGTTACTTACAAATAAAAAATGTTTATTGTATAAAGTGATTATGACTCTTCAGAAGATTGGAATTAAACCACTCATATTGTATCCATTATTTCTACAATCTCTGTATGGACTATGGAAATGTAGGAACAGAAATCCCTGTGTTCATTGAAGACATTTTTATTTGTGTTTTGAAAATAAAGTTTGTGGGTTTAGAATGACATGAGTATTCACAGAGGTTTCTATGAATGAACTAACCCGTTAATTGCATCAAATGCTGATCTTCCTTTAGCTTTCCAGCTAGCCAAATACAACTAATTATTTACCTTGAAAGCTGGGGAGACTCTCACACCAGTTCTGCTGTTGGTCTTCCATGTCCCTTTGTTGCTGATTGACAAATGCTGTTGACAATTGGGGGGGGGGGGATTTCACTTTTGGTGTTCTGGCTGTTATGCACCTTTAATCTTACTTATTTCATACTGGGTCATTCTGTGTCAGATCAGCCAAATTTCAGAAACTTCCCTGAATCAAATTTGATATTTCCAATATTTTTTTTCTGAAGAAAGAAAAACCAAAATATTGAATGTCACAGATTATTGTTTTTGTTTTTTTGACATATGCAGCAAAGATTGCTGAAGTCAACAGATTTTACTAATAAAGCTACCAATCTTTATGTAAAAAAATAAAATAGCAATGCTGTTACTTTTTAATTCCCTTGTAATTTGGCTGATAAATCTTAATTTTGACCCCCCTCTAAAAAATCATGGATTACACAGTAGATATAAATCCATGATATTCATTTTTTATTTATTTCAACAGGGAACCACAAAATATATATATATATATATATTTTACTTTCAACCTCTGGTTGAGTCAACATGGAATGTGTACTTTTATTTATAGTATTCATTTTTTTATTATTATTTTTCATTACCTTTTTTGTTGCGTTTTGGAATGGCTGGAGGTTTTGGTGCAGGTGGAACACTTGCTTTGTTTGCAGCTTTTCTTTTTTTAATGGGTGGTTGATCTGCTGCCTCTTCATCTGGCGAGTAGATATGATCGGTACTTGTTTTCTTTCTAGGAAAACAAAGATAAAATAACAACTGCACACATTCATTGCCTCTTTGTGTTATGTAGCTCATAGAAATGTGCTCAATAAATGTTGTGCTTTATTTCTCCTTAAAGGGTTAGTTCGCCCAGAAAATAGAATTCTATCATTAATTACTCACCCTCATGTCGTTCCAAACCCCTAAGAACTTCGTTTCATCTTCAGAACACAAGTTAAGATATTTTAGATGAAATCCAAGAGCACTATAGTGGTTCAGCTTTAATTATGAAGTGACGATAAAACTTTCAACAATTAATTTTTTTCTGTGTCAGTCTCTGACATGCATTCACGAGAGGTGCTGATGCAGGAGACAGCATTTTGACAGAGACCCGAATGCGCTATTTTAACAATGACTTTAATACCTTTCTGTGGTGGTAGTGGCATTGATGTCTATGGGGTGTTTCATCAGTAATATCTTCATTTGTGTTCCAAAGATGAACGAAGGTCTTGTTGGTTTGGAATGACTGTACCAGTCACACTGAAGCTCCTATTCAATAACTTATACCATGGTCTGTCTGGATATTCTGATTGGCTGGCAGGTATGTATTAAAACAGTTTATACTATGGGGCCGTTGAATGCTTGAATCTGATTGGCTGACAAACGTTCTGAGGTGTGCAATTATTTTCTGGGAAATGCACGGCGAACGTAGTTCCAGGCAACTGAAAAATAGTGAAAAATAAAAATAATAGAAAAATACTGCATATCTGAGGTGTAACGCATCACAACCTCGGGTGTGCATTATTTTTCTAATAATTCAACTGCCTGTCGTCAATTATTCCTTAATGCACAGGTAGTTCCAAGTCAGTTTATATCACTGTTCTGTATTAATGCGCTGATTTCATTGACTTTCAGGAGCATAGAAACTTGTTTTTAATGCTGTCCTGTGATTTTTATTAATAAAATAGCTTAGATACTGGATTAGGGTAAGGGATAAGCTAGCTCTTACCTGACTCATGCAGGATTCTTGCTCTGTGTCGGGTCCACCCTTTCTCTGGCTGTGGTGCCTCCATTGTCCTAACACTCTTCAGCAACCTGTCAAGGTCTTTATATGGTGGCCACCAGGAGTAGCCATCTGCATACCAGGACTTGGCCGCTGGGCCAGTCGTCCCTTCTCCCTCAAACTCCACGATTAGGTACATTTTTTTTTTCTTTCTTTTTTTTTTTTTTTGCAAGTCTGAAACCCATATTGTTTATTAACTGATTAATTTTCAACAATGTAATTGAAATGCATGAACTATGAAACAAAAAGTGCTGATAAAGAATTACTCCGTATGTAAAAGAGGAATTGAAACGAATTGATTGTGATAGGGGACAAGAAAAATTTTGCTCTCTATTTCCTCAAACTTGCAGAAATCAACTGTTGTTGAGAGGTCATCCACTAAATGAATGCCAAGTGTAGAGGATGGCAGTGGATAGTCAAACAAGGATTCCTGGTGGTTGAAGGTATTGTAAGCAACATAAATTTCATCCCTTAATGAAATGATGTTTTGCAGCTTAGCAACTTTGCCGGCAATGCAAACGTGACTGTTTGCCTGATCCAATTTCAGAGTGTGTTGGCTTGTTCTCAACTCTTTATAATGTGTCGCCTCATGGAAGGATGCAGGTAGAGGACCAGTCGCATGTGGTTTTTTGAGCAGATGTGGCCTGGTTTTGTGAGTTTTTTTGCAGCATCTTTGCATTTCTGAGAGTCTTTTTACTATTTGACTGAGTGGGCATGTTGGTTTCCTCCGAAGTCTTTTGAGTTTGTTTAGGTGATTCTCATACTTGAAAGCACTGAAGTTGTCAAGGACACCATGCTTTTTCGCATCATCTGCAAGATGTACAAGACAGTGTGCATTGTAGGACAAGAATTGTGGACCATACAGTTGACCAAAGTGAGAGACAACGAGCACCAGTAAGTCATTGGCATAATCACAGTATTCTTCAATCAAACTGTTGTTGCACAGGATGAAGATTCCCTCAAAAAGTAGCAAGAAATTTTTGTACACCTGTGTGTTAAGGAGATCTTTCATCATGACAGGTCCGGTATACAGTAAAAACTGCCTAAACTCTGTTGTCTTCCACCTATCAATTTCTCTCAGTGCCCTTGGTTTCATTGCAAACTCCATGGGCACACTTCTCCGAGCATTTAACAGTCTTTCTGACAATGTGTTTATTTGAAATCCTGACAGCCTACAAGTCAGAGGACCCATCTTCAGCCACAAGAGAAGAAGCCGTCTCATGATGGTGCATGTAGTCGAGGGGGAGACCAGAGACCATGTTTAGGGATGTTTCTTCAAGAGGTGATGGACCATGATGATGATCAGCATCTGTCTTATTTCTGAAGCTCTCATTAGTTCTTAAAGGCATGTCAGTTCTTGGAAATGTCATTCTGTTTTCTAGGTACAAACCATCCTGTGTGCATTTTTCACATCCATGATAGCCTGTGTGACCTTTAACATTTTTCAGGAATGCACGGACAGGTGCATCACAGACCATCGAAGAGAGTATTAAATTTAACATCACTCCATCAAATTCAAATCCTTTAGCTAATTAATTTACTTCAGAGATGAATTCTTGAAGGTACTCTGCTAGGGATGTAGGTTTACTTGTGCCACAAAATAAACCTATTGTCACTGGTTCCTCTTGTTTGATGTTTTGCAGTGTCCCTAGGATGGGCCAGAACTGTGATGCTGAGCTCTTATAAAGTGGCAAACCATCAATGCTGACCTGAAGCTCCGGCGTGTGAATGTTGTGCAGAATGTCAACATTCTGATGTAGCACCTCTGCAATTGAATTCAGCACTCCGAAATGGTAATACTGGCCACCAGCCTTGTCTTGTATTTCAGGGTTTAAACGCACAGTTCCAAGCATTGTCCTCGAATCTTTTGGCAGATTTAAACTGTGTAGCCGTAGAATGTTGAGCAAAGAATTCAATGCCACATGTGTGATTTTGTGTTCAGTAGCCCAGGATGCCAAATCATAATTTAATGAATTTGGATCTGATTCTGATTCTGTGTCTGATTCACTGTCATCAGGAACACATCTTCAGTCTCATCAACATGAGAGAGACAGTCCATGAATGTATCTTCATCATCATTTTGACCTTGACCGGTTTTACTGTGCATCCAACCCAATTCTTTCCCCCAAGTTGTTGCCTGTATTGTCTGCAGTTGCTGATCCACCTTGTCCTTTGCTTTCCGTCTTAGTGTCCAATAGGATGGTTTATTTGAAGCCATAGTATAAAGACCTTAATACAAACAAACCTATTTTTTTGTTGTTTGTTTACTGGCCTACCAAGTCATATGCATTAACATAATGTACATACCTTTAGTTGGTTGACGGATGGTAATGGATAACTTTCTGTAGTCAAATTAAACAAAGGACAGTTAAATGCTGAAATTTAAAATGACTACATAAATATACTATTACATATCTAAATTTTAATCAGAGATTGACAGTCTTCTGTAATTGAGGTTTAAACATAGATTAAATTCTCTTTTCATCACATAGTGTTCTTTTAAAAACATCAGTTGCACCTAAGAGATCTGTTCACATATAATTATACATTTACACAGACAAAAGTTCGGTACTGGTTAGATTTTCATGTGTTTGAAAGAAATGGTATTACGTAAGACTGTTTATTTTATGAAAATACATTTTCACTGTAAATATATTCAATGTAAATCTTTTCACAATTGTGTGCATCAAATCAGCGTATTAAAATGATTTCCAAAGTATCATGTGATCACAGAAAAAAGGTAATATTGTGAAATATTTTTGGAAATTAAAAATATAGGTGTCTTATTTTAATATACTTTGATATATAATATATAATATATATATATATATATATATATATATATATATATATATATATATATATATATATATATATATTAATATATAATATAATTGTTCTGAGATGCAAAGCTGGTTTTTCAGCATCATTACTTCAGTCTTCAGTGTCACATGATCCTTCAGAAATCCTTCTAATATGATGATTTATTATAAGTGTTGGAAATAGTTGTGCAGCTTAGTATATGTGTTTTATGTATTTATTTATTTTCTTTTGAAACCAGTGAACATTTTTCAGGATTCTTTGATAAAAGTTAAAAACAACAGCACTTATTTAAAATAGAAATCTTATGCAACAATAACAATAATGCCGTGCTTGGTGTCTATCTAATCTTCAGGTGAGAGTTGAATGGCGCTTAGTGTCTCGCGAGATTTTAATTGGGTTTCTTCTGTTTCAAGCAAGGCATTCGATTGGATGGTAGGTGCTGATGTCGCGCTGCAAGAACAACATGGCACGGGTTCAAAGCCTTATTCAACTGAGAAAATTGATCAGCGTCATGGTACAAGCGAAGTCTGAATGGTTTGGTAAGGTGAACTTGAAACGAAATCCCGCAACCGTGAGTTTGTTAAACTGTTGTCACTGAACAGGACTTTTTGTGATTTCGTGTATGTTAACTGGACATCATATACGTTTAGTGCTTGTGTAACTTGATCCGGGCCGCTGTTATTACGTTAGCTCGGAGCCTCTGTTCATGGTTGACTTGCCTTACATTTGTCAGAGCTGGTGGGTCTAAATCAATCCGAGATAGCCCATTACGACGTCCAATACTAAAGCAAACTTGTAGGAATGAATGAAAACTAGTGAGCAATTTCGAAAAGTCGCTGAGTGTAAATCTTACTTGTTATTGCGGTGTAAAATAAAAGTGCATTTGATTGTCCACTTAGTTTTTGGACCATCACAAATGGGTGTCCCTGAAAAGTATACTATTTGAGGGTACAGAGCGATGGATTTTAGATTCAGTGCAAGTGCAATGTATAGCAACATTTTACATTTCTACGTTATATTCCTCAGTACCAATAGGCCATAGCCAATCAGTATTGAGCAGGGCAGCGCTTCAGATTATCCCGCCCGACCGATGATTGGATTCGCTCAGAATGGCGTTGAAGTGAATTTGATGACGTACATCAGCTGTTTTCGCGAGGGGAAAAAAGCGCCCTTAACATTTCGGTATTTAGTTTAAGTTAGGTTGTTTGTATTTAAGTGTATGTGTTTACATGTATAATGATTCTTATCTCGAATATAATCAAACGTAAAGATATCAAAAGGCTGATTACTCCAAATAAATGTTACTTACCAACCACTTGACGAACTGACGACAAACTACAAACAAACTTAAAGACGACTAATTAACTTTTAAAACAACAGTAGTAGAAAGACATGTAATGAATGAACAGGAACTTAATATATACAACTGGTTCTATTTACAGATTATTAATGTGGGGAAAATAATCAAAAAATGTTGAGGGTACAGTAGGCTGAGGAAATCACAACGGTCATCTGATAAAAATTACAACGGCCATCGCATATATGTAGCCTACGGTCACGTGACATTCATTCATATATATTTTTTTAAATTTATTTTATTATTTTTCTGAGCTTAATACAAGAAACACAATGTGTTCATGTTTAGAGTTGTTATAAATATTGCTACAGTTTAATGGTTTAATATTGCTTAAATCAGATGTTTGTTTGTTTTTTTAGGGTGAGGGTTACCTCAAGGACATAATGTCAAAGGTTACTTGTTTGCTACCTCTGTTTATTTGTAAATTTAATGGGTGTTTTTTTTCACCATATGTTGAAGATATTTTAAAATTTGTTTATTTTATTAGTTATTATATTTATTAGGCATTTTAAGTTTAATTTGACAGTCAGTACTAAAAGAGTATGAAAATATTGAAATGTGTACATTTATTGTTTTCTCTCTGTGTGTCACATTACACTTGCCCTGAATATTTCAGTGCCACACAATTTGCCACAGTAGCAATGGTAATTTTTATTAATTATTTTTTCTCTATATGAAATTGGATATTTGGCAGTAAAGCGCTCAAGTTAAGTTGGGTGAAATATAAATTTGTTTAAACAACATCTGTGTTAAGTCTTAAAAAAAAATATATATATATATATGAAAATATTTAGTATTCTGACAGCTTCTCCGAGTTGGGTCTTTATAGCTTTTGCTTTTCTTTATATTTGCTCATTAAAACTCACCATATTCCATAGTACTAAACATTTTTTAGGTCATGGTAGCCACATGTAAAACCATGAATGCCTCTTCACTACACAGTAAGAAAAAAACAACTTTTCTCTACAAGTCTGGTAATCATGAAAAACGGTAACCTGAACACATTTAGTATAGAGATAAATGCAAAAATTACCATAGCTTCATAACAAACAATTGTTATTATATTCTATTATTTCTGTAACCATTAATACAGGTCCAGTCCTGTCTTACTGTGGATGTTGGATGTAGTGATTTTTACAATGGCAACCCACAGACTCAATGTGGACACCTTGTTGTAAAACACTTTTTATTATTATTATTAACTGTGTATTATATTTATTCCTTTTGATATATGAGTAATGTGTCTGGCACACATTTTCTTTTTCTCTAGTTTCCCTGTTTCTTCTGCCTTGGCTGCACCAGCTGTGGAAACCAGACCTGGTGAGGATTCTCTCCTCCATCCTCAACTATTGAACCTCTTATATCACTCGGATGAGGTAATTAATTAAAGATTGTGTTGTTGATCAGTGAATAGTTTGTTTTAAGCTGCAAATAATTTTAATATTTCTGATCAATTTGATAACCACTATATTTAACCGCTATATTCAGGGTGTCTGCAGGTCCTCAAAAAGTCTTTAAATGTCTTAAATACTTTTTAAGGCCTTATATTAGGAAAACACTATTTAAATGTCTTAAATTCAGATAAGATGGGTCTTAAATATATTTGGTCACTTCAGTCTGATGGACCTAATGACTGTTTATAATCATTGGACAGACCGAAGATTTTTTTTTTCTTCCCCTGCGTCATCAGAGTGAATTGAAGAATACAAGTTTGAATACAATATGCGTCATTTCCGATTCTTCTTCCTGTATCCAAAGACTCAAAAGACCAAGATTCCTTGCGAATAGAACATGCGCAGAACACACATTTTGATGGGGATATGCCGAAACGCGTTTACAAGACCAAATATTCGGGTTAGAAAAGGGCTACCCCAGGTATAATATCCCGGTTTTTAAAAACCGGGATATGAGCATATCCGGGTTTTTGCCGGTGTTTACATGGCCGTGCGCGACTGGGTTATTGCTAATATCCCGGTTTTGAACGGGTTATTGGCTGCATGTAAACGTAGTCATTGAAAACACCTACAGAGTGTATGCATTACGTGTGTTCATTTAGAATGTGCACTGCATGATTCAGTCTATTAAAAGACATCGGGGGAAGAACATGTGTATATTAATACCTCTTAAATATAGTTAATCAATTTTGGTAAATTTCACATGGCAGAGTGCCTTTTTTTTCCTCAAAAAATTACCATATATAAATGTAGTAATTTTTTTTTTTACAACAGTTTCATAAACTATACGTTCTATTAAGAGACTTACGTTTTTGCACTATTTCACCAAAAAAATAATTCCAAACAAAGCCACAGTGCTGTTTTGCGTGTCTAAGCAACATGAAGGCTTTTTGTTCCTGAATGAATCAACTGTTTTAATTACTCACTTATTAACAGTTACCTGCTGTCACCTACTGGTGGTTTTTAATGTCAGATTTAAAGTATCTTTTTAATTCAATTAAATTCAAGTTTATTTGTGTAGCGCTTTTTACGATACAAATAATTACAAAGCAACTTTACAGAAAATTAAGTTTCTAAAATATTTAGTAGTAGCTTATAAGTGGTGACTGTCAGTTTATGTGCATATGACAGGATTTTTCAGAAAAATTAATCAAAGACGTTGTCAACCAGACAATGAACATTATTAACAGCAATTATTATATAATGCAGTCACACTTGTAGCAATATTTGTTAGTTCTGTTGTTGATTCAGGGTCAGCATCATCTGAGGTCCTCTTAGGGTCAGCATCATCTCTTCTCAGGTGTTCTGGAACCAGACTGGAGCTTGTGTAAATCCTAATTACCACGGGATGAAGATCCCAGCCGAAACAGAGAAACAAATAGAGACATCATAAGCATAGCTGGTAATGTTCCAACACAGTAAAATTAATTAGTTTAACCCAAGCTAAAGAATAATAATGTATTTTATATGATGTGATGCTCTTTTTGTGAACATTGTTACATAAAATGCTCTTACTGTTTCTTTTCTTCACCCAATACTTTAGGACAGACCAGCCTGTGATCTCCTAAGACACCCAGATTCAGCCCTGGTCACGATCTGTCCCACACCTGTGTCTCCTCACAGTCCATCACCAGTGTCTGCACCCTGCATACTGCCAATAATATGGTGTTTTGTTCTGGAGAGAGATGCCATTCACAACATAATCTCTACACAATATCAAACTCAAATAATTTAGTCTTGCCTAACAGTTTCCCTGATTTGTTACTGTTCACAATGTAGCATGGTCTTGCCTACCTTTGTCCATTCAGTTATTAAAATGTTTTTAATATTTGTATTGAATATATCTCAAGGTTATTATTTAAAAGCAACTTCACTTGATCTTTCCCTAGAAGAGATAATAGGTGTGTTTGACTTGAAGCAGTGCTGTGCAGACCGATCGAAGTATGACATCACGGTACCATGAGAGCAATAAGACGGCTTAATATATAGGTCCTTCTCAAAAAATTAGCATATTGTGATAAAAGTTCATTATTTCCATAATGTAATGATAAAAATTTAACTTTCATATATTTTAGATTCATTGCACACCAACTGAAATATTTCAGGTCTTTTATTGTTTTAATACTGATGATTTTAGCATACAGCTCATGAAAACCCCAAATTCCTATCTCAAAAATTAGCATATTTCATCCGGAATTTGAACATTGAACATTCCACATTTTTAATGCTGTGGAGGTAAAGAACTACATGAACTAAAGCCATGAATCACCCCTTAATTATAATAATCAGGGTGATCAATTCTGTCAAATTCAACATTGCTCCAACAGCCCTGTCTGTAATTAAGCAGTGCTCCTGAAGACCACAAATAGCAGGTTCAGTAGTGTTTGAGAAGGCTTGAAGCTGAACTTTCCAGGAAGTTATATAGTTATGTAGACAGGTAAGTGTTGATGGGACTAATTATTGAGTAGAGTATTGCTCAGAATTATTCTGGAGTTCACTTATAGGCAGGATGTACAGTAATTGCATTAAATACTGTATAGACTATTGAACATTTGTCTAAAACAATAGTGAATTTAACAAACATCTCAAGTTTAACATTTAAAAGTGTGTAAATAGTACAGTAATGTTATTACACTTGAAGTACAAAATAATCATACTGTAGTTTATTTGGAGTAACTTGCTCAACATATATATATATATATATATATGTGTGTTAAGTACAATCACTAATCTTGAAATGTTGAACACTTAAAACCTACAAATAGTCAATGATCTTAACGCGCTGTACAAAATAACTTCCACACGCGTTTATCTTCATTAACAGGGACAGTTGGACAAACCGATTTAAAAGTGCATGATGGATTACGTTGTTAAAACATTTTGTTGTGCTTTTGTTCTAGTTTGTTTCCAGTAAAGTATGTCACCTTTTGTCTGATCATTTAGACATTAATGTTAACGAAAGCGCACAGTGTCATTCTGTGCACATAAGTAAAGAAAAAGTGTTTGTGTCTCCTTGAAAACATCAATGGAATATAATACATTTAATAAATAAATGTATGTCTACAAAATAATGTGATGTTTGCTTTTAAACATGCTATATACGTTCTTGTACTAAGAGCAAATCACAGAACATGGATTTTAAATGATCGTTATTTCTTCAAGTATTTCCCTTTAAATTAATCAAGTATAGCAGATTCCAGTTCTCGACGGACATGCCGGCATATTTCGGGTGATAAAGATACGTCGTATAGATGTCATTTAGAGGTAGGGTAGACGTTTAATTTAACAGCTCAAACAGACGATCTACAGACGATCAAAATACGACTATAAAAAAGGAATCCGATGTTTATCAGATGATGCGCTCTTCAGCAGACGTCTCCGCGACGTACGTGTGCTATCTGGGGAAAGGCTGTAAATGTGTACTTCAAGTGTTCAGAGGAATACATCCCGAGCTCATCTGTGACGTTCAGCATGATGATTCAGTTAGAAACCAGCTAAGACCAGCGTGACAGTGGCCAAAACTACTTTAAAACCATATAATATATTATTCTAATTGTTTTGTGCCGTTTCGCTGCAGTGTTTTAATGCGAAAGGCTGTAAATTCTCTGTGGACTTCAAGTGTTCAGAGAAATACATTGCCAGCTCGCGGACATTTGGCTGACGCGAATATATCATGTTATTACTTTAAACAGTTCAGAAACATCTGAATTTAGCTCTTGGTGTGTTCTAACGTGTGGATTGCGTGCAATCGCCGATATAATTTAATTATAAAAGGTCTTAAATAAGAATAAATTCGCTCGTTGTGAGCTCCGTGGAGACAGCCTGAGCTGAGCAGCCGTGATTCTTCTCTCCGATTCTTCTGACTGCTCTCTGCCCAGACATCAAGTATTCATAAGCTGTATCACGCTGTCAAATTATATTTCATTTTGCCCACATAAACAGTTAAAAAACACCTGAATTCTGCTATTGTTGTGTTCTAATGGGTGGATTAGTGCAATTCGCTGTGATATTATTTTTGGAAGCGCTTAAAAAATGCTGATGACGCGCTCATTTCTCTCTCGTCTTTCTCGCTTCTTTGGCCAGAGACATAATTTATAAATGAGATCTGACCCGGTAATAATAACACATGTTGGTTTAGCTTGTCAGTGTGAATGAAATGTGTAGCCTATTTATTTGTCCGATCTCGCCCCGAAACGCGGCTGTCATGTGGACTTCAAGTGTTCAGAGAAATACATCGAGCTCGCGGACATTTGGCTGCCGCGAATATATCATGTTATTACTTTAAACAGTTCAGAAACATCTGAATTTAGCTCTTGGTGTGTTCTAACGTGTGGATTGCGTGCAATCGCCGTTTTAAAAGGTCTTAAATAAGAATGAATTCGCTCGTTGTGAGCTCCGTGGAGACAGCCTGAGATGAGCAGCCGTGATTCTTCTCTCGACTGCTCTCTGCCCATAAATCAATTATTAATGAGCCCTAACCCCTGTAATAATCAGATATGTTGGTTTAGCTTGTCAGTTTGAGGGAAATTGTATTATTTACTTGGTATTTTTAACCGGTTTAAAAGTGAAACAAAACCCGACTCCTCCCTTTAATCTCGGTTATTGCAACTAGGGGCGCAATTTTTCTCAGACAATGTAAGTCTATGGGTAATGTATTTTGACATTTAAAAATTAATAAAAAAAAAACTTTAAGTCTGATCAGTCTGAAAAGATATAGCAACCAGCACCGCTCTATCCCGCAGGTGTCTGCCGAGTTTGGGGCTTGTGGCTTTAAAGCCCTAGGAGGAGTAGCGTTTAGAATTTCTGTCAGAAAAATAATAATAAGAAAAAGAGGAAAAAGAAGAAGTTTAAATAGCATAACAGTATGTTGGCTTGTTGCCAAGCCAACATAACTAGAATTAAAAGTTAGTGAACTAACTTTGATGTTGGCTTGGCCATCTTGGCCATGGGGCAAAAGAGCCACAGTACTTGTGTGCCCAACATTCTTGAGTTTCCCCGCTGCAAAAAATTTAAAACAATAATACCATAAAAAATACACCTGCAACAGTCTTTTTCCATGGTCCCTTGCTGTTTTCTTTTTTAATAAAAAGCCTAGGCTATGATAACAGCTACGACAGGGTTGTCTAGCTGAATGCGAAATAAGACATGCAAAAACCATAATCTCCTAAATACCATTCAATTTGATGTTATTTTAATAGTACTGACAACATATTTTAAGTTATCACACATTACTGAAAAATTAAAGAAGGGACACTATATATAGTATACTTCGGTGAGTCAAGAGCTAAACAAAAAGTCCTGTTTCATTACAAAATACTGTAACTTTTATAAACGTTATACTATCACCACAAAATTTTAATTAATATTTATTAAAAAATAAATATTTAATAAAACTGAAACTTAAATATATTATTTCTATAGGCTATACAAAACAGAAAAGAAAGACTAAATATGAAGGCTGAATAAGCTGATCTATAGCATGTTAAATGGTGGTTGCCTGTCTATGAATGGTACACCCCTCTAAGCTCACAGAAGTGGTTTGACCCAAGTCCTCAGCAGCCAATGAAATTGACCTCTTCAAACTGATTTTTAACGTGTACTTCACGTGTATTTCAACGTGAAATACACGTTAAATACCCGCTGATTTTTCACGTGTAAACAACATGTATTTAACGCCTTAAACAATATTGGATATAATATCGGAGTAATATAGTATTTTAAGAAGCTATTAAAAAAATATATAAATGACTTTACCATGTTGTGCAGCGCAGATAAATAAATAATATTAAATACGTGTTGCCTACGCATGAAATACACGTATTTAACGTGTTGTTGACGCGTTAAAATTCACATGTATTTGACCCTCTTGGCCTTCCATACACATTAGACGTGAAAAAAGGACATTGCGTTGTTTTGATATGGATTACTTTATCACAGAATATTTGTTCAGGAGCACTTGTTTAGTTTAAAAGTAGACATGTCAAGCTTTCTATAGATATATCACTCATGTCTCTTCCTTGAGTATTCATGGAGTTACAGTTAATTTTAATGACATGTTTGTAAATGAAGATCAGCGCAGACCAAGGCTGCAGACAGCACACCTTGTTTGTTATCTTTATTTTATAAGTGCCCAAAGTTTTGTTGTTGTTATGTTTGTATCCAAAAAAAGTAGACCCTTTACAGAGACACGTTAAGATTCACGTGTATTTGACCCTCTTGGCCTTCCATACACATTAGACGTGAAAAAAGGACATCGCGTTGTTTTGATATGGATTACTTTATCACAGAATATTTGTTCGTCAGCACTTGTTTGGTTTAAAAGTAGACATGTCAAGCTTTCTATAGATATATCTCTCATGTCTCTTCGTTGAGTATTCACGGAGTTACAGTTCATTTTGATGACGTGTTTGTAAATGAAGATCAGCGCAGACCAAGGCTGCACCTTGTTTGTTATATTTATTTTATGAGTGCACAAAGTTTTGTTGTTATTATGTTTGTATCCAAAAAAAAAGTAGACCCTTTACAGATTCGATTGATGTATTGCTCTTATCTGTATGATTAAAACTGAAAGTGTAATTTAAGTAAATTTCGGGGTTATCAGGAGAAAATGACTCAAAACGACTACAGAGTTAAAAGGCTATCGTGACTTTTTTTCCTTCCAGTATTCATAAGCTGTATCACGCTGTCAAATTATATTTCATTTTGCACACATAAACAGTTCAAAAACACCTGAATTCTGCTCTTGTTGTGTTCTAATGGGTGGATTAGTGCAATTCGCTGTGATATTGAAGCGCTCGTTTCTCTCTCGTCAGAGACATAATTTATAAATGAGATCTGACCCGGTAATAATAACATATGTTGGTTTAGCTTGTCAGTGTGAATGAAATGTGTAGCCTATTTATTTGTCCGATCTCGCCCCGAAACGCGGCTGTCATGTGGACTTCAAGTGTTCAGAGAAATCGCGAGCTCGCGGACATTTGGCTGCCGCGAATATATCATGTTATTACTTTAAACAGTTCAGAAACATCTGAATTTAGCTCTTGGTGTGCTCTAACGTGTGGATTGCGTGCAATCGCCGTTTTAAAAGGTCTTAAATAAGAATGAATTCGCTCGTTGTGAGCTCATGTAGACAATGCCTCCAGCAGCTGACCAGCCGTGATTCTTCTCTCGCCTGACTGGTCTCTGCCCAGAAATAAATTTTTAATGAGCCCTGACCCCTGTAATCAGATATGTTGGTTTAGCTTGTCAGTTTGAGGGAAATTGTATTATTTACTTGTATTTTTAACCAATGTAAAAGTGAAAGTAAACAAAACTCCGGGTATTGCAACCAGTAGGGGCGCGATTTTTCTCAGACAATGGAAGTCTATGGGTAATGAGTTTTTACATTTAAAAATTAATTTAAAAAAAACTTTAAGTCTGATCAGTCTGAAAAGATATAGCAACCAGCACCGCTCTATCCCGCAGGTGTCTGCCGAGTTTGGGGCTTGTGGCTTTAAAGCCCTAGGAGGAGTAGCGTTTAGAATTTCTGTCAGAAAAATAATAATAAGAACTAGAATTAAAAGTTAGTGAACTAACTTTGATGTTGGCTTGGCCATCTTGGCCATGGGGCAAAAGAGCCACAGTACTTGTGTGCCTAGCATTCTTGAGTTGCCCCGCTGCCAAAAAAATAAATAAATAATACCATAAAAAAATACACCTGCGACAGTCTTTTTCCATGGTCCCTTGCTGTTTTCTTTTTAAATAAAAAGCCTAGGCTATGAAAACAGCTACGATAGGGTTGTCTAGCTGAATGTGAAATAAGTCATGCAAAAACCATAATCTCCTAAATACCATTCAATTTAATCTTATTTTAATAGTACTGACAACATATTTTAAGTTATCACACATCACTGAAAAATTAAAGAATTTTAATCAAAATTTTAATTAATATTTATTATAAAATAAATATTTCATAAAACTGAAACTTAAATATATTATTTCTATAGGCTATACAAAACGGAAAAGAAAAAAGACTAAATAATAAGGCTGAATAAGCTGATCTATAGCATGTTAAATGGTGGTTGCTTGTCTATGAATGGTACACCCTTCTAAGCTCACAGAAGTGTTTTGACCCAAGTCCTCAGCAGCCAATGACATTGACCTCTTCAAATTGATTTTTAACTTGTACTTCAAGTGTATTTCACGTGTATTTAACACGTGAAATACACGTTAAATACCCGCTGATTTTTCATGTGTAAACAACACGTATTTAACGCGTTAACTAATATTGGATATAATATCGGAGTAATATAGTATTTTAAGAAGCTCTTAAAAATATATATAAATTACTTTACCATGTTGTGCAGCGCCGATAAATGAATAATATTAAATACGTGTTGTCTACGCATGAAATACACGTATTTAACGTGTTGTTGACGTGTTAAAATTCACGTGTATTTGACCCTCTTGGCCTTCCATACACATTAGATATAATGAGGGAGACGTGAAAAAAGGACATTGCGTTGTTTTGATATGGATTACTTTATCAAAAAATATTTGTTCGGGAGCACTTGTTTAGTTTAAAGGTAGACATGTCAAGCTTTCTATAGATATATCTCTCATGTCTCTTCGTTGAGTATTCATGGAGTTACAGTTCATTTTAATGACGTGTTTGTAAATGAAGATCAGCGCAGACCAAGGCTGCAGACAGCACACCTTGTTTGTTATCTTTATTTTATAAGTGCCCAAAGTTTTGTTGTTATTATGTTTGTATCCAAAAAAAGTAGACCCTTTACAGAGACACGTTAAAATTCACGTGTATATTTGACCCTCTTGGCCTTCCATACACATTAGACGTGAAAAAAGGATATCGCGTTGTTTTGATATGGATTACTTTATCACAGAATATTTGTTCGGCAGCACTTGTTTGGTTTAAAAGTAGACATGTCAAGCTTTCTATAGATATATCTCTCATGTCTCTTCGTTGAGTATTCATCATTTTAATGACGTGCTGTGAATGAAGATCAGCGCAGACCAAGGCTGGAGACAGCACACCTTGTTTGTTATCTTTATTTTATAAGTGCACAAAGTTTTGTTGTTATTATGTTTGTATCCAAAAAATGTGGACCCTTTACAGATTCGATTGATGTATTGCTCTTATCGGTACGATTAAAACTGAAAGTGTAATTTAAGTAATTGTCGGGGTTATCAGGAGAAAATGACTCAAAACGCGTATATGCGTTAATCGACTCCAGAGTTAAAAGGCTGTCGTGACTTTTTTCCTTCCAGTATTCATAAGCTGTATCACGCTGTCAAATTATATTTCATTTTGCACACATAAACAGTTCAAAAACACCTGAATTCTGCTCTTGTTGTGTTCTAATGGGTGGATTCGTGCAATTCGCTGTGATATTATTTTTGGAAGCGCTCATTTCTCTCTCGTCTTTCTCTCTGTTCTTTGGCCAGAGACATAATTTACGTTATAAAACGTATTCTTAAAATACACATTTCTGTTTTAATAAATGGTCAAATTAAATCATAGCATAACACATAAGTAGGTACAAAAATAATCAGTGATGCATGCGACCCTTTTGGTCTCAGTGTAGCTCCCTGCTTTACTACCATGTTATGCAACGCTGCAATCGCTGCGATGTTCAGCCTGACAGATAAATCTCACAAGCACATATAAACACTCATTTTCATGTGTATAATATATTCTTCTAATTGTTTTGTGCCGTTTCGCTGCAGTGTTTTAATGTGAAAGGCTGTAATTTCTCTGTGGACTTCAAGTGTTCAGAGAAATACATCGCTAGCTCGCGGGCAGTTGGCTGCCGCGAATATATCATGTTATTACTTTAAACAGTTCAGAAACATCTGAATTTAGCTCTTGGTGTGCTCTAACGTGTGGATTGCGTGCAATCGCCGTTTTAAAAGGTCTTAAATAAGAATAAATTCGCTCGTTGTGAGCTCTAAGAGACAATGCCTCCAGCAGCTGACCAGCCGTGATTCTTCTCTCGTCTGACTGGTCTCTGCCCAGAAATAAATTATTAATGAGCCCTGACCCCTGTAATCAGATATGTTGGTTTAGCTTGTCAGTTTGAGGGAAATTGTATTATTTACTTGTATTTTTAACCAATGTAAAAGTGAAAGTAAACAAAACTCCGGGTATTGCAACCAGTAGGGGCGCGATTTTTCTCAGACAATGGAAGTCTATGGGTAATGAGTTTTTACATTTAAAAATTAATAAAAAAAAAACTTTAAGTCTGATCATTCTGAAAAGATATAGCAACCTGCACCGCTCTATCCCGCAGGTGTCTGCCGAGTTTGGGGCTTGTGGCTTTTAAAGCCCTAGGAGGAGTAGCGTTTAGAATTTCTGTGTCAGAAAAATAATAATAAGAAAAAGAAGAAGTTTAAATAGCATAACAGTATGTTGGCTTGGTTGCCAAGCCAACATAACTAGAATTAAAAGTTAGTGAACTAACTTTGATGTTGGCTTGGCCATCTTGGCCATGGGGCAAAAGAGCCACAGTACTTGTGTGCCCAACATTCTTGAGTTGTCCCGCTGCAAAAAAAATACCATAAAAAAATACACCTGCAACAGTGTTTTTCCATGGTCCCTTGCCGTTTTCTTTTTTAATAAAAAGCCTAGGCTATGATAACAGCTACGACAGCGTAGGCTACGACAGGAATATTGGATATAATATCGGAGTAATATAGTATTTTAAGAAGCTCCTTAAAAATATATATATAAATGACTTTACCATGTTGTGCAGCGCCGATAAATAAATAATATTAAATACGTGTTGTCTACGCATGAAATACACGTATTTAACGTGTTGTTGACGCATTAAAATTCACGTGTATTTGACCCTCTTGGCCTTCCATACACATAAGACGTGAAAAAAAGGACATTGCGTTGTTTTGATATGGATTACTTTATCACAGAATATTTGTTCAACAGCACTTATTTGGTTTAAAAGTAGACATGTCAAGCTTTCTATAGATATATCTCTCATGATTAGCATGTTGCTAGCATGTTTCTAGCATGATTAGCATGTGGCTAGCATGTCGCTAACATTTTGCTAGCATGATTAGCATGTTGCTAGCATGTTTTGTAGCATGATTAGCATGTTTCTAACATGTTTCTAGCATGATTAGCATGTGGCTAGCATGTCTCTAGCATGTTGTTAGCATGTTTCTAGCATGATTAGCATGTTGCTAGCATGTTTCTAGTATGATTAGCATGTTGCTAGCATGTCGCTAACATGTTTCTAGTATGATTAGCATGTTGCTAGCATGTTGCTAGCATTTTTGTAGCATGATTAGCATGTTGTTAACATGTAACTAACATTTTGCTAGCATGATTAGCATGTTTCTAGCATGATTAGCATGTTGCTAGCATGTTTCTAGCATGATTAGCATGTGGCTAGCATGTCCTAGCATGTTGTTAGCATGTTTCTAGCATGAGTTAGCATGTTGCTAGCATGTCGCTAACATTTGGCCAAAGTTTTGTTGTTATTATGTTTGTATCCAAAAAAAAAAATAGACCCTTTACAGAGACACGTTAAAATTAACGTGTATATTTGACCCTCTTGGCCTTCCATACACATTAGACGTGAAAAAGGATATCGCGTTGTTTGATATGGATTACTTCATCACAGAATATTTGTTCGGCAGCACTTGTTGGTTAAAAGTAGACATGTCAAGCTTGCTATAGATATATATCTCATGTCTCTTCATTGAGTATTCATGGAGTTACAGTTCATTTTATTGACGTGTTTGTAAATGAAGATCAGCGCAGACCAAGGCTGCAGACAGCACACCTTGTTTGTTATCTTTATTTTATAAGTGCCCCAAAGTTTTGTTGTTATTATGTTTGTATCCAAAAAAAGTAGACCCTTTACAGAGACACGTTAAAATTCACGTGTATATTTGACCCTCTTGACCTTCCATACACATTAGACGTGAAAAAAGGACATCGCGTTGTTTTGATATGGATTACTTTATCA